>NW_021620660.1:1506279-1546224 GCF_004785775.1 Grammomys surdaster | reverse complement strand
CTCTCTCTCTCTCTCTCTCTCTCTCTCTCTCTCTCTCTCTCTCTCTCTCCATACACCTGCACCAGTTTGCACTCCTACCAACTATGAGTTAGTGCTCCTCTTTCCCCACATCCATAATAGAATTTGTTGTTGTTGTTTTGTTTTTAACGTGTCAATTCTGGCTAAAATAAGATAAAATCTCAAAATAGTTTTAATTTGCATTTCCCTGATAGCTAAGGATATTAAACATTTAAAAAAGTTTCTCAGCCATTTGTATTTTAAGATTTGAGAGCCCTATGTTTAGGTCCATGCCCTATTTCTAAATTGGATTTTTTTCTTGATGTCTAGGTATTTTGTTTGTTTTGTTTTTAGTTCTCTGTGTAGTCTAGCTCTCGTCCTCTGTCTGTAGCAGACATACCTAGTAGAAGTCTTTCTCATTCTGTAGTTTGCATCTTCATTTGAGGAATGGTATTCTTTGCTATAAAGATGCTTGTTAGTTTCATGAGGTCCTATTTGTCAGTGTTGGTCTTAATGCCTGCACTTCTTTGCTCTTATTCAGAAAGTCACTCCCTATGCCAATGAGTTCAAGTGTATTCCATTTCTTATTCATCAGATTCAGGATGTCATGTCTTTTTTTGAGGTCCTTGATGCATTTAATGTGAGCTAGGTAATAATCTAGTGTCATTCTCCTACTTACAGCTGTCTAGCTTGACCAGAACAAAGTGTAGAGGCTGTGTTTTCTCTAGTGTTAGTTTTGGCTTCTATTTCTTCACCCTCAGGTCTTGTCCACTGATGAATGTATTTTGTCTTTTTAAGACAGTACCATGCTGTGCTTATTAGTATGCCTCCAAAATATAACCTAACACCAGATGATGATAACTCCAACCGCTCTTTTATTGTTTGGGACTGTTTTACCTACTAATCCATACGGGTATCTTCTTCAATTTCTTTTTTCAGTGTTACGAAGTATTTTTATTATATAAGTCTTTCTGTTCCTTAGTATCCAAGTTACTTTTTGAAGATATTGTTTATTGTTTAAATATAGTAAGGCTACTGAGTTCTGCCTGTTCATTTTGTATTGTGCTACTTTGTGTCTGTAGAAGTTTTCTGTTGGAGATTTTAAGGTCTTTTAAATATAGACTCATATTATCTACAAATAAGGATACTTGGACTTCTTTCTCTTTTGTTTGAATTGTCTTCTATTGTCTTATTGATCTAAGACTTTTATTATGTTGAATAGAAATAGAGAGAGTGAACATCCTTGACTTAGTCCTTAATTTAGTGGAAATGCTTTTGAATTTTTCTCCACTTACCATGATATTGGCTATAAACTTGCTGTGTATTTTCACATTATATTGAGGTATTCTATCTGAGACTTTCATCATTTCCGTAATCTATCTGGGACTTTTATCATGATAGAATATCATATTTTGTCAAAAGCTTTTTCTACATCTAATGAGATAATTGTTTCTTTTTTCTGTCTGAATATGTTTATGTGGTGGATTTAGTTGCAGATTTACAGATATTGAACCACCCCTGCATCTCTGGAGGCATAAGGCTGACATAATCATTGTGGAAAATCTTGTTTGGTCTTGAACTCAGTTTGCAAGTATTTTATTAAGGTGTGTGTGTGTGTGTGTGTTTGTGTGTGTGTGTGTGTGTATTCACCTGAGATGATGGCAGTATTTTCTTTCTTTTAATTTTTTAACTTTGTCTGATTCTGGCATCATGTAAAGAATTTGACAATATTCCTTCTCTTTCTATTATAGAATAATTTGAGAAGTATTGTTGTTCCTCTCTGAAGGGCTAGTAGGCTTCAGTACTGGATCTATGTAGTCCTGGTTTGTTTGTTTGTTTGTTTGTTTGTTTGTTTTCTTCAGTTGAATGTTTTTTTAATTATTGTTTCTCACTGGTAGTTATAAATCTGTTTAAATGATGTACTTCCTCTTAATTTAATTTTGGTATGTTATGTATATTTAAAAATTCATCCATTTCTCTTAGATTTTTCAGTTTAGTGGAACATCAGTTTTTAATGGATGGCCTTCTGATTTCCCAAGTTTCTTCAGTATCTGCTGTAGTGTATCCCATTTCATCTCTGATCTTATTCATTTAGTTAATTTGCCTGAGGTTTGTCAATCTTGTGAACCTTTTCAAAGAACCATTTCTTACTCATTATTTGCATTATTTTTCTCATTTCCCTTTTATTAATTTCAGCCCTGATTTTGATGATCTCTTGCCATCTATTTCAGTCTGTTGTCATTTCATTTTCACTTAATTCTAGGAAATGTTTAGTCTCCTTCTCTACTTCTCCCTTGACCCTATTTTCATTTAGTAATGTGTTGTTAAGTCCCACGAGTGTATGTACATTCTGCTGTTTTCTGTTGTTCATATTCCTCTTTATTCCATTGTGGTCAGATCAAATGCAGGTTGTTATTTACAGTTTCCAGATTTGTTCTGATTTGACTTGTGACCTAATGTATAATCAGTTTTGGAGAAAATTCCATGGTCTGATGAAGAGAAAGCACAATTTTAGTGTTTAGGTGTATTGGTCTGAAAATGTCTGTTCTGTAAATGTCACTTGCTTTATGATATCATTTAACCCTAGAGTTTCTTGCATGTTGTTCTCCCCCCCCCCATGATCTGTCCGTTGGCAGGGATGAGTATTGGAGTCACCCTCTGTCACTGAGCTGGAGTCAACCTACTGTTTTAAATCTAAACATGTCCTTTGAATGCGATTGGATGCTCCTCTGTTTAGAGGATGTCTTAGTTACGGTTTCTATGGCTGTGGTGAAAACATGACCAAAAACAATTTGGTGAAAAAGATCTTAGGAAGACATTTTCTCAACTAAGTCTCCATCCTCTCTGCTGAGTCTAGGTTGTGTCAAGTTGACACAAAACTAGTTAGTACAGTGCATCTCTCATGTTTACAATTGTAGGATCTTGTCTGGTGATTTTTCCTTTAATGACTGTAAAATATTTTTCCTTATCTCTTCTGGTTAACTGTTGTTTGAAGTCTCTTCAGACAGTAGAATAGTCTGTTTTTTTAATCCCTTGTCCCTGAGGTGGTGTCTGTCATATCACTGGTCTTGAGCTGTGTTTCTTGGAGGGAGGCAGTGAAGAGATTGATCCTGTTTTCTGATTCAGTCTGTCTGTGTCTCTGTATTGAGGAGTGGAGATAATTGATATTGAGTTATTATTGAACAGCATGTCTTTGCTTCTGTTATTTTGTTGAAAGGGATGAAAGAACAGGTCCCTGTATCTTTAGAAAAAGTAAAGATTCTCCTTTAGCTTAAAGTGACCAGGGTTGAGTTGTAAGTGACACAGGATACACCATTGAGTCTCTCCATTCTAAGTTCTTAGAAAATAAAAATTATTAAACCCTGCAAGAGCAGAGCTCTATAAAGAATATACAGACATTGATCCCTCTGGTTTTGGTCTGCTGGTGGGATGTGGATGGACAGCTTGTCACTTCTAGCATCTAACCAACTTTCCTTGTGGAGGAAGATACCAGATCCTGTAGTACAACAGGTGCTGGTCAAAGTGCTAGTGCTGGTGTGGGCTGAGGCCTTGTCTCTCTTCTCACTCCTCCATGTCTGTGTGGACTGAGGCCTCATCTTTCCCAGCCTATGCCGTATGGGATGAGGACTTGTCTCTTCCCAGACGTGTCCATGCAGGCTTTCCCACTAGCACTTTGTCTCTTTCCAGAATAATGGGATGTGTACACTTACTGTAGCACAAGTAAAGGTAACTCAGATGTCAGCTTCTTTTTCTTTCCTAACAGAGTGACTGGGTGCTTGGCAGGGTGCAGAATCACATGCTCTTCAGATCTTTTGAAAGCTGATTTTCCTTAGTCTAATCCCATGAGAGTTAGGTGCAATTTATGATAATTATGGATTCAGTTCCCACTGGTGTTAAACTTCCTGACAAACTTAAGTAAGAATTAAAATGGAGCCAGACACTAATAACCAGACTGGTCTTTTGTGGTCCCCTTTTCTTTCAGATTAGGAGAAAGATAGCAAAAGCAGATTTGTAAATAAGCCTGTTCCCTATTGGCTCCTGAGAGGCCCGTGATCTCTAGGATGAAAGCCAACAGCCAGGGCCAAGTAGGTTCTGGCTGCAGGTCCTACAGGGCTGGCAGGACACTACCAAAGCTGCTTGTTAAAAATAGATCTCTTGACCTTTGTCCCTTAATTGAAGGACTCTCAAGTTCAAGTCACTATTGGAGTATTCAGAGTAGAGACCTGATTTCTGAGGTAATGTTAGAGATGAGAAGGGACAAGATTGTGGAATAATTTGAATCTGAAAGCTGCCTGGTGCTGGCCTCAGGCAGGCATGGTCATCAGCTCTCTCTTCCTTTATGGTGAAATAGTGGAGGACTACTCAGCCATGGCCACATGCTGTGGAATTTGGGATGCTCCTTAGCAGATTGGCAATTATAGCAAACCACCCCTCCTTAGGGTTCAGTTAGCCTTTAGTTTAAAAATACACCCTGAAATAAAATTGAGGGCATCTAAGTCATCCAGAAATCCATTCAAGATTACTTCTTACCTTTACTCCACTGGCCTCACATATTTGTTTCCACATTGATCTCAGTGACCATCTCAGTTCATTCTGTTGATGTGAGACAGCAGCCAGGCTGTTTGAGAATAGTGTTAGCCATGGTATGGCTTTTCCCCCAACAGCACTGGTTAACTGTTTCCATAAAATCTTATTCATCTTCACATCCTGAGGTGGACCTCTGGCTTACACACACGCGCGCACACACACACACACACACGTACCCACATGTACACAATAGAAACATGTACAGTCTACATGTACAACACACACATGTATACCCACACACATACATACAACACACATATTCATATACACAAATATACATATTCGTCACAAGCACACATAGATAAGACACACACACCACACACAAACATTTAATTAACCACATTCTTCCATTTAGAGTGTTGGAGTCATATTATGTTTCTAACATATACAAACAAGAAAGGAGAGGGTTATCGATCAGAAGTGGGATGGCGAATAATCTTGGGAAGTACAATGCAATGCCTGTTCTGAAAGACTTCAGAACGTGTTGCTGGACTACAAAAACACTTTATTTCAATGCTGACGCAACACAGAGCCCACGACAACCTATAAAGCAAGTAATGCAATCATTAGCACTTTTCATCCAATGAACCAGAGGCTCTAGGAGGATAAATACTCTACCCAGATCATGCAGTGGGGCCTTGAAGCATGTGTAGGCATTCTGTCTCTGGGTGTTGTCAAGTGGGTTGTTTCTTGTTACTTGGGAGATTGGATGAGTTGTAGAACTGTTCATTTCTATAGATCCAGGACATGCAGCCTTCAGCCTCCTGAAGGCTGGACAAGCAGCATGACAGAAAACAAGCATTAATGTAAGGCCTGTCCTGAGACCCTGAATCCTGAAGCCCTTTCTGAGCTACAGCACTCATCCCAGAGCCTTTACTGAGGTGGCATCCCAGTAGCCCAGCCACATGTTTGTTCTGATGTGAGGAGGACTCTTTTGCCTGCTGCCGTTCTCCCTTCCCTCACTGTTCCTACCATACACAGTGACTGTCAATGCTTCAGAAGTACCTGTTAAAGAAAAATGTCAGTGTCTCAAAATGTCTTACCAAGTAGTACTCAAAGCTGCATGCCCAGAAGGAGGGTCTAAAGATTGATGCATATTTTTGAATGGCTTTTGAGAACTTCAGAATTCATGGTAGCATATGACTTTAACACACATCGTCTCTGCTGGGAATCTGAGTGGTCCAAGCGATCTGTTTCTCACCATGTTGTGTGCTGTGCCATGCTGCCTTCGTGGTAATAAGCCGTGTAGCTGGAGAGGAAAGTGAGAACCGAGCTTTCAGCACCTCCGATCCTGCCAAATCCGCCCTGTCTGCATGCCAGGACTCTGAAATGCACTAGGGAATTTTGATTTGGCTTAGTGGGTATAAGATTCTACTGAGTAAGTTCAGCCTTGGCAAGCTGATATAGCTTAGAGATAACACTGGTAAATTTTGTCTTACAAGATGCTGAATCCATTCCAGAGAGGCAATGATGAAGCCACTTAGGTCTTGTTTCCCTTCCCCAGTGAGCCCTCCCACCGCAGGTAGGTCACATTGCAACATTCTCTTCAGGCCACCAGCTTTTTGAAGCACATGCACTACATGGCTAGGGTAGAGGGCAAGGAGAACATTGGAATGCTTCCAGCATTTGACAAAAGCTGTAGACCTGTGTGGATTTGAGCTCACTTAACTTTTTGCTCCCTCAAAAGATCCAGCATCTGCTCTGTGGGTACACTGCTTGCTCTGAAAGCATGAGGATCTGAGTTTGGATCTCCATATCTTCTGTAAACATCTAGGAATGGCTGTGCATCTCTATGACCCCAGCACTGGGTGGAGAAACAGCAGGCAGATCTCAAAAAGTCTCTGGCAGTTGACCTTGTAGTTCATCTAGAGACCTTGTCTGAAGGCAATAAAGTGGAGAATGATAGGAAGCTTCCAGCACCCTGTCCTGTTCTAGCACCCTTCATTTTTACACTCACATGTGTATACCATATATAACACATACATGCACACACAAAGCAACTTCAAAATACTGAAGGAAACAGGCTCACTAAATACCACCTATCATTTATTTCCAAATTTATTACTTGGCTCCCATTGAAGAAAAACAAAAGTACTTGTGGTGGGCTTCAGTTTTGGACTAATGGAACTAAATATTGCAGTACCCGAAAGTTACTCATATTTCAGCAGCAGGACAATGTCCTTCCACCCAAATCATTTTAGTCACCTGGAGTATGTACAACGTGAGCAGTATGAAGTACTCCTGTGCCTCCCACTGATGGATGACTATGTCCCCTCAGCCACTGGGGCACAGAGTCTTGTGCCTAAAATTGAGACTTCCCTTCTGGGAGCAGGTGCTGTGTGGCACGTGGCCTGCCAGGTAGACTTAGAAAGCTGAAGTGTTCACACAGATGCAATGCATTGTCTCCAAACTTTTTATTGTTTCTCTTTAATTTTAGAATAGTAAATGCCTAAACTATATACCTAAGGTGGCCTCATAGACTTTGGAAATGTACTTAACTACAGAGAATTCTCCTTAAGGAGAAGTTGCTTTGCTTCTGCACCCCTTTAGCTGTTATGAATAGTCGAAAGGCAGGTGGTAAAAGTACCCCCTGCTTTTTGTGTTTCTGCACTGACTACCACATATGCATAATTTGCTTCTCCTTGCAGTGCCCTCCTTCTCTGGAGACAGAACAGAAACTTAATTCTCATGAGGCTTTGGGGAGACCCAAGTGAGCCAGCACTAGATCCTACAAGAAGGGAAAGGTCACACCCCATCAGCAGCTGAGTCACATGACAATGACCCAAACTTCAGAGCTTCTACAGTTAAAAATGATTTTTTTAAATACAAGATGTAGTCATGTGTAAAAAATATACATAATGATTTTAATTAAAATTCTCTTTTTTAAGGATATTGGTAATTTAAATATGTTTTCTTTATATTTTGTATAAGTATTGTTTCTTTTTCTTTTTTAATTGGAGACAGTGTTCTCTTTAAAGTATTTTAGGGCCAACTGAACAAAATTACATCAATGAAGGAAATTAAAACATTCTAGATTCTCCTAAGTGGCTTCAACATTCAGGGTACAGTTTGTCCCTACCTACTGCTTTAACCAAGTGGACATTGAAAAAACATCAGTGGGCACTGATCTCAGCAGGGACTCCACCTGCCTCACTGGGAGTGGGGTGGGGCCACAGAGGACGTGAGTGTCCCGGGAAGAAACATCCATGAAAGCAAAACAGAATTTAGACTACAATTAGCTTTTCACACAGCAGTCTGTGGTACACATACTGTTGACATCATCTTACTAAAGTTTAAATCTCTTTTGAAAATCAAATTTGAATGAATGGCATTCCTTGAATGTCTGTGATAGCTGCTACATCCAGTTTTCTCTATTGAAAACTAGGAAGCTCCCAGACAGACTACTCTAAAGGGGATCGAAGCCATTTTATTCTTTCACTCTGAGTCTTTACCTTACAGAGAATTGCAGACTCAACCCTGCTCACAGTTTTGTCAGCCCACAGGGCTTTAAGTCTGCCAGTGTTGAGGATACCAGAAAGAACTGGTTCTAATGGTCCTGGCCTAGACAAGTCAGGTGCAGAGCGCAGACCCAGCCTTCAGGAGGTGTTGCATCAGAATGAGACAAAGCAGCAATTGCTCTCTCTCCAGCCGTGGCTGACAGCAGATCTGCTGTGAATATTAATCTTTAGACTGAAAGTAGGGTTACGCTTTAAAAATTAGCAACCAACTAGAAGAAATCTAGGTTTCACAGTGAAGTCTAGAAAAAAAAAACAAACAAAAACGTAGCTCTGCGATTTGAGATCTGACTTGATCTTGCACAGAGACCACTAAAGCTTGTGCTAAAATGTCTACAGATGTTTGTAAAACTTCAAAGTGGGCCTTTATCTGAAACATCAGGCCACCGTGTCTTAAAAAGTAAAGTCTGACCTGAATGATAAAATTAAATGTCATAACAACAACATACTGAATAATATACAAATCTATTTCAATGTCTACTCCAGACCGAACATGATAAAAGCAATTATTTCTGAACACTACATACGCCTGCTACCCAATGATCACATAGTCAAGCGGATTCTTACATAATCCTCAGTATTTTTGTTGCACACTCCCAAGAGGGTCCAAAGAGAATCCCTGGTCTACAGCATTCTGTTTGTGTGAGGCCAATTAAGATGCTGCTTCTGGTGCTAGGAGACGAAGAGCTGCAGAGACAGTTGCCATGGAAACCAATTTCCCCCCATTTCCTGCAGAGCTAGAAAACGCTGAGTAACATGCCTTCCGAGAAGACCGGGCAGAAACACAGCCCCCACCTTCATTTGGGCTCCATTTTATGAGGAAAATAAGTTAGAAATTATGAAGGAAACCATGTTATTCCATACATGATTTATTTTCCAATAACTTGGTACTTTATTGATCACATAAAACTGAATGGGGAGTCATGAATAAATCTTTGTTCATTTACCTTTGGTGCAAACGATGAATTTCAAACACCTAATAGCTTCTCATTTGTATGCAGCTTTAAAAAAGAAATCTCTAGTGTATTCTTTTCAAAACAATGCTCTTAAGCAGATGTGCTTTAAAAGTTAACTGGTGCTGATTTGAGTTATTCGAGTTTCCTTAGGAGATTAAGTACTTAAAAATTACAGACTAGATGTGGATTTCTTTTTAAAAATACATTTTTTTGGTCATGTGAATGATTCATGTTCAGGCCTCAAAGATAGAAAACATCCTACATTACAGAATTTTATTCATAGTACAACCCCTTGAAATCATAGCAAATGTAAACAGCAGAGCAAAGAATATCAAACTACATTTTTATGCACATTGAAATTTGTAGGATTATGTATCGTCTTTAAGTGTGTGGATAAAAAGTATTTTCAACACATAGCTCATGCTTCTAGGGGATTATTTGTAAAAGCAAAACTGAAGGACTCCTCCACCCACCTCACCCCACCCGTTACTGAAAGAGCCTCCCGGTGACAGAGCCACAGTGAGGGAGTGGCGCTGAAAATCATCTAACAGGAGACCCCCAAACCTGTTTTATCATTGCAAATGGTGATACGATTTTCCATTCTCCTCACTAACACTGTACCTTGGAGAAGGTGATTCACTAAACAGAACAGGGTCCCCCTGCTGTCTGCCCAACCTACAGTGCAGTCTTCTAGAGGCAAGGCTGCCTGTCACACAGCTGCAAAAGCAAGCCTGCCTGCACTTTTCAGGCAGACATGGTAGATGAGAAGAAAGAACACATCACAGGAGTGACAGCAGGCACACAGAAGAGATGAATGATTGGGGGGGTTGTCTTACGCTTCCTGGTCCCTCCAAAATGTCTAATATAGACAGATTTGTGACATAGTCTTTGGGGAAAAAAAACCCACAGCATCAAAATTGGCCACACACCATTTTGTTTATGTATCATCTTGAAAACGGTGTGATCTAGATTCTGCCTTGAGAATGAACTGAGTTCTTACCCATCCATCTAGGGATTTTAGTGCAGATTTACTTTCGTAGAAAAATTATGCTCTGGTAAGTTTAGGAGACTGATACAGACTCCCTCTCTCCCATAATATTCTATATCTAGTCTTATAATGAAGCAAGAGTCCTTTGTTTGGCTAGTGCAACAACAAATTGAGCCCCAAACAGGTTATCGTAGGAACACCAGCCTCATTTTGTGTTCGGCATCAATGTCTGAGACTGGAAAGTACAGTCAGTGTCGTGAAGAGTTTTCAGGCTCTTCAGCTGTCACCTGATTTTAAAATAGCATCTGCATAGCTACTGTAGTCACTCTGTCCTCAGAGCACATAGGTATGCGGCAGGGACTTAAAGTCTGTCAGCTGAGAGATTGAATCAACGAAATGACTGCCCTGCCACTGAGTGGATGCAGCCTCCATCTACCTGAGAGCTAAAGGGAAATGGATTTGCAGGAGTGAGTAAGTACAGCTCGGGAAATGGCCAAGGCAGCAAATAATGTGCCATCACATGGTCAACCATGTGGTGGGGTCCAGGGCAAGCATGGACCTTCACAACAAGCAGGCTCTGAAAGGGAAGTCCTGAGCTTGTGTCTGTCACAGTTTTAAAATGGCCTCATGTTTCTCAGTTATCAGGGAAGAACAGCAGGTTATCTGCCGAGTCTGATGGTGTGTCTAATCGCTGCTCATGTCAGTGAAGGTCCTACTGCAGTATGTGTAGGAGTCTTGACTCTCCCACTAGTCAGGTCACACTGGCATCTTCCATGCAGGCAGTTTCTAAGGCAGGCAATGGAAGCAGGAAACAACCTGACTGGTCAGAGGCAGGGGATTGCCTGCTTTGAAAATACAGCTCCCAGGCTGCCTTCTAGAGGTGTTCTTTCCTGGGAGAAGTGTCATCCACACCACCAGCCCTTCACATGGATTTGGAATCAGCGTCTCTTTTGCTGATGAGTACCTCCAGCAAGCGTAGCTTTGCCTTTATGTGCTTGTATTCATTGTATTCTTCAGCCATTGGTGTACGGTCTTCCTTCTGGACATTTCTACAGGAAACAAAGAAAAGAGACACTGAAGATCACTTTCTGCCTGTTGTAAAGAATACTGTGCATCTAGAATTATCATTTGGAAACTACATATTCTATCAATCTAAAATCAGTTTTGATAATTGGCTCTTGGTATTTAAGGCTGGATTCAGACAAGTGCAAAGTGGCTCTTTTCTGGAGGTACCATGCAACTTGAGGGCTATAAATTTTATCTAGGATCTAACAAGAGATCACAAATGACTAAAAAATGTAGGAATTTTCTATTGATTTCAAGGTATGATCTCGAAGTAACAATTTATTCAGAATAAACAAAAAATACTTCACACTTGACTTACTTGGGGATTACTTAGGATTTCTATTGATATGATAAAACACTGACCATAAGCAACTTGGAGAAGAAAGGTTTTATTTCAGTCATGACAGGAAGTCAGGGTAGGGACTAATGGCAGGAACTGAAGAGGCCATCCATGGAGGATTGAACTTAGTAGCTTGCTCCTATTGGCTTGATCAGCTGGTATCTTATAACACCCAGAACCACTAGCCCAGGGGCAGTATGCCTATATTGGGCTGGACCCTCCCATACCAATAATCAATCAAGAAAATGCAGGAATGCTTACAGGTCTGGTGGGGGCATTTTCTCATCTGAGGTTCCCTTATCTCAAATGACTCTAACTTGTAGCAAGATGACATGAAACTAAACCACACAATTCTTAATATTTCCTTATTTTCATATCTCTTATCAAATGAACCATTAAATATCTCTTTTTAAGGCTTATTGATTTTTGTTTTATATGCGTGAGTGTTTTGCCTGCATACGTATATGTACAAGTGCAGTCCCACCTACCCCCCCGCCCCCCGAATACTTAGTACCCACAGAGGCCAGGAGAGGAAGCTGGATTCCCTACAACTAGAATTATGGATGATTATGGGCTGCTATGTGGGAACCAGACCCGAGTCCTGCGCGCAAGGGCAGCAAGTGGTCTTCACTGCTTACCCAATTACATTTCCAATCAGCAATCACAATTTGCAGATATTTCAAGAAGAGTTAATATTCCTACTTAAATACTTGTTTTTGAAATGTAGCAAATGGTCACATGGTGGTAAGTATTTGTAGTTTGCTTGGTAATTTTATATGCAAGCTTATATGTGGTAGTATTAGTTTAAAGCTTGCTTTGATGTCCACGGTACTTTATAGTCATGATATAATACAACTCTCACAACAGCTTGACCACAAGGAGCTACTGTCTATAGTCTTGTATATATGATGTAGTCAGGGCTGGCAGTGGCAATCCAGGAAGAATGACCTCTCCAAACTAGCAGTCACTCTGGAATACATGCAGTAAGCATTCCAACACCATGCTTCCTTTTCTCTTCACAACAGAGGGGAAAAAATGGGCAAGAGGTACAGCAGGAGGTTTCATTAACAAATGAAACTGATTTGATTGTCTGCCTTGCTTTGGTAAAGGATTCTAAGTAGCTCTTTAGTAGAAGACAGGAACTAGGCCTAAGGAGAATATCGCCATCCAGTCACCAATCATGCCCTGTGAGGAGCTTCTCATTCAATCACACCTTAAATCCCCCTGGAGAAAACAAGGTTTCCACTAGACAGATGTTATGTTGTTACTAGCCCCTCATTGCATCAACTCGAGTGATGACTAGTTGGTTTCTACCATTCATCGTGAAAATAGCTATTTCTAAAAATGCCTCTAGCCTTCACAAGCCGAACTTCCGGCCAGATTTGCAACCAAGTTAATGTTGTGCCTGAGGGCGTTTAAAACTCTGTTCTCAATCTGGTTCCCTACTGTGAATTCAGCCTGTCTTAAGTTTAATTTCCCCTTAAGAAAACTATGCCATTAAGCTAACTGTGCCTTACAGTTTCCACTTAGTCAGCTTTTACACAATAAGCTAAAAGCATAGCTTTCATCTTAAGTTATGTGTTCTCCATGCCAACTCAGAATAGTGTGTGTGTGTGTGTGTGTGGTGAGAATCATACACTGAAAGCAGCCAGTAAGTTGAAAGGAAGCTTAAAAAAAACAAGTATCTACTATAAATGTTGGCATCAATGTTGGGTATAATAACATTTGTTTGTGGATTTGAGTGTTATTCTGGGTCATTAGGGTTCAGAGACTAAATTCTTCCCTAGTAAACTTTGATGAAAAGTCAATTAAGACCAGTGATTCTGCGTTCCCTTCTGATGCCAGATGTTTTGGGCCACTCAACAAACATAGAGCAAAGCCTTCACAAGGGCCTTCCCCTTGTGAAGTGGGGAATTCAAAGTTGGGCTCACTCTTGGTTTAAGCCACCCCAAGACAAACAGCCTGTTTTTTTTTCTTTTCATCAATGTGGCACCAACACAATTTAGACTTTCTTAAGCCTTCTTCACGCTCCACAATATATAGAATTCTATGCACAGAATGTGAGAATAATGTGAAAATGAAAGGTGTATGGACAGAAAC
Organism: Grammomys surdaster; assembly: GCF_004785775.1. Classification (NCBI taxonomy): domain Eukaryota; kingdom Metazoa; phylum Chordata; class Mammalia; order Rodentia; family Muridae; genus Grammomys; species Grammomys surdaster. The sequence goes on along the minus strand of NW_021620660.1, from coordinate 1,532,676 downwards.
ATCAAACTAACACCTTAACAATTAATATTAAATTGACTCTTATGTTGGTATTGCTATTATTTTAGGAATTATTTCTGTTGTATACTTAGCCAAATTTTCTTAATAGTCTGTGGGTGAGTGGCTGGAGAAAATGCAAACACATTTAGTATAAAATACAAATTTAGGTATTAAATACATATTTAGATATAAATACACATTTAGGTACAAATGTGTAAAAAAATCTTTAGAAATTGTTTAATAGATTCAAGTCAGAAATCCAAAAAAAATACATTTATGTAATGTTTCAACTAAACTGGGATATAACACAGTCCCAATGTCAAGGTTAATTGTTATAGTCCTTGCATTTCTTCACACCCCAGGGCATGAAAATTCTCCAAAGAAACTACACACCCTTTATCTAATTTGGATTAATGTAAAACCAGTTTAGGATGGTAAAACCTAATTCCACATGAGAGGCACAGATCTACTCCTGGTCCTGTCCCTCAACTCCAGACAGGATATGAAGAGGCTTCTGTGACAAAGGCTTTTTCTGCAAATTTAGTAAACAGACAGTCCAATCACACCTTAAATCCCCCTGGAGAAAACCAGGTATCCGCTCGACAGATGTAGTCATCATTGCTTCTCACACACGCTTTTCATCCAGACTTGGCCACTAGCATCTTAGTTGCTTTAGTTTTTATAGTGCCTGTGTGTGAACCCAGGACTTTGTACAAACAAAGCCACATCCCCAGTCCAACTTTGGATTTTTAACTGTCATTAAATTCCCTAGTATCATTTTTCTCCCTCTTGCTTCCTGAGAAGAAACTCAATGTTGTCAATTTGAAACTCAGTTCCAGGTTACTCACTGGAGCTGAGAACTAAGTGTGACCGGCTGGTTTTGCCTATTAGCAGACTCGACGTAGGTCATGGAGACTGTACGAGAAGAATGTCTCCTTAGATATCTATATCGCTATCTTTATCATCTGTGTCTATAATATATATCTATACATCGCATGGTCTCACTGAAAATCTCTGAGGGTCTCTGGGCATAAACCAGAGGACCTACAAGGAAAATGTAGCAAACATCACATTTTGGAAGTGCTCTACAGATGGAATAGAAACAGAGGGTGGGGGATGTGGAATAAGGAAAGGAGGAATAGGGAGACCATACATACCTCCCATTTTGTCTGAAAAAATTGTCTTCAAAATCGTGGAGTTTCTTTCGAATCATTTTCTTTTCTTCTCTCATTTCCTGAAGGTATTCCAAGAGTTCAGGTCTAAGAAGAAAGGTAAATTAAGAAAAAATAAATAAGTTGCTTTACATGTAAATAGCATGTGATTTGATAGGAATTGTGGAGAAAGAAAACAAAGCAATTTAAAAGTCACTGTGGGTGCTTTCTCTTGACTGCCGAGGCTCTAGGGGTTCCTAGGGGATTTTGCTACTTATGAATTATTAGGTCTTTATGAAGCCCAGGGTGCCTTGTCATATATGTCTCAGAAAGAGCAAAGTGATGGTTGTACTCAGGCTTAACTGAGCTGTGGTAACAGAGCCACAGTGTCATTCAGAGACCTCATGCGTATTCAGGAAAGATCTCAAAGCTTCCTCAAATAATCTGGGTTAAAATATATGAGAAAATTGATGAGCACATGGCACTTTTTCTCTCCCTTTCTCTCCTCCCCCTCTCTTCCTTCCTCATCTCCCTCTCTCCATCTCCCTCCCCTTCTCACTTGTCCCCTGACCACTCCCAACCCTACCCCATTCCCTGTACTCTATAGCTTTTCTCTGACCTAAAATTCACTCTAGCCCAGATTGGCCTCAAGCTTACTTAACCTTCTGTTTTAGCTACTAGGCATATTTCATTAGTTTAAATCATTATTTTCTCTATATATCATAGGTAAGTCGCTTGTAGCTTTTTGGCTAAACTAACCCTCATGCTGTTATTTAAACTAAACCACTTTAATGCCACTGCCCAAACAACATACATTGAAGCAGAGTGGAGGTTTGAAAGGCCTGAGTCCTGGCTGCATTTTGATGGCATTTTGTCATCCATTGGTGAAATAAATCCATCAGCATCATCTTCAAGTTGGTCCAGAAAGCAATGTGCACTGCAGTCCGTTTTCAGAGTGACAGCAAAGTCTGGCCTTGTGGAGCTGTCATCTTCTGACCCCTCCTCTTGTTCCTGGAGACACAAGGCAACCCTAGTAAGACTCTGAGCATATTTTGGAGAATGCTTCCATTATAAGCACCTAATTAACCAGATTCACATGGTTTCTCTTCTCCTTTATTAAAATGATGTCACCAAGACAAAGTAAGGAAAGCAAAGCTGGACCAAGCCAGGAGGCACTTTCGACCTCAACTGCTTTCCATCTTTAATTTCTGCTTGGCCCAAAGAAACAGTGCTTCAGTGTTCTTCTCAATTTAAATTACTTTAAAACTTCAGACAAAAGTTGATTTTCAAGTAAAGAATTTTAAAGTTTCTTTTTATAAGTGAAAGTAACAGTTCCTACCAATGCCATTTTTATAAAACTTAACTGAGACAGCATACACCTGGAACTTGGGGAGACACAGCTGGCAGGCAACAACTGTTAGCCTGCCTCTCCTCCTTCTCCCTTGCATGAAGAAGATGAGGGAGAACAAATTCAAAGCCCAGGAAGAGCTTGGACCTGTATACTGCTCCTTCTCAACAAATACCTGATGAACCTTATAGCAGTTCAGATTTAAAAGAAATCTGTGAATGGGCATTTTACAGCTGGCAAAAGATACCCAGGAAAGCTACAAATAAGAATGATTTCATTTTCTAATAGTTCCACTTATGGTCTGGAGAGATGTCTCAGTGAACAAGAACATTGGCTGCTCTTCCAGAGGACCCAGGCTTGATTTCTAGTACCCACATAGCAGCTCCTAAACAACTGTAACCAGTCCCCAGGGACCCTATGCCCTCTTCTGGCCTACAAAGACACTGTATATACATTGTGCACAGACATACATTTCAGTAAACACTCATATACATAAGATAAAAATAAATAAAGTCTCTAAAGTCTTATTGACTACATTCTGGAGAGGGTTTGAAGCACTGAGATTTTTTTTTTCAGATGAACCTAATAGAACTACTCTCAGTGGCCTTGGAAAATCATGGGAGAAAAATGAAATACCAAACATAGATGTGAAGTAAGATCAAAAATGGTAGATACTGAGTATAGTTCCAAAATAATGCACAGATAAGATATGAGCAGTGGGGAAAGCGCCAGTGTTGGTTCCTTCATAAACCAGTTTTTTTCTTTTATCAGACTAATGTTATATGTGAATTCTGATAAAGAACAAAGTGAACAGATCCATTAAAAGGAAAGGTGTCTATCAAAACTTCAGCCATGATGCTAAAATGGTGATATGAAACTGACAGGAAAAGTTCAGAGTAGGCTCTTTGCCTGAAGCCACCAATTAATGTTATTAGTCCCTTAGATGATGACATAAAGGGTGTATTCACCACATGCACCAGTCCCAGAGTGGAAAAGGATATTTAGTTTGCTGGAATATGAATCTATATTAAGCTTATTTCATATAGCTTGATAGCAGTGTAAAAAGGAGTTGGAAAGTTCAAGGCTCTACAAGAAAGCTAAGAAAAGGAAAAATTGGATAGATAGCCAATAAGGAATCCACAGAAAAGCATCAGGAGATGACATGATCCCTCAGCACAGTGGAAATCACAAAGAGGGGTGTGATGGATAGTGGATCTCAATGGGGTGATTATAGGTATTTGTAATATCTAGAGACATTTGGGGCTATCACAACTAAAGGGGATGGCAGTAAGTGGTGAGTGGAAGCCAGGAGTGCTAGGAAACATCCCATAGCAGTTATCCTGAGCTAATGCCAACGGCCTAAGGTTGAGAGTCTGCCCAATGAAAGGAGAATGGAAGGGAATCGGCAAGGCTATAAGATGAATAGGATGTGACTATTGACAGTCACATGGGCAAGGATTTGGAGAATTGAAAGGATCTCTGCCATCAACTAAAGTAAGGCCTGGCTCTTTGTCTACTGTCCTGGCTAAAACATAGCTAGGATAAAACTAGCTCTAGAGAGAAACAGATAAACTGACCTGTGCATTTACAGCAGAGCCAGTAGCTGAAGAAGAACCTGAAACCCATGTTCCACGAGGAACAGTAGGAGCTTGGAGAAAAGGTTTCTAAGCAAGAAGCAGGGTAGGAGGAAACAGCACGTGACTATAAATATGTGACGAGCTATAAAGGGGAGGAGCCAGATGTGTGTTCCCTGGCCTTCCAGATGTGTGTTCCCTGGCCTTCCAGGTGGTAAAGCTAAGCGTGTGTGTGTGTGTGTGTGTGTGTGTGTGTGTGTAATGGGCTATAGTAGCTACAAAAATGTTTTCACTGATTATTTTACATTTATCAAACTAATACATTCTAAAATTACATGCTATACAATTAATTATATTCTACTTTGTTATGAAAGCTGTTTAGGAAACTGCTAAGATGTTAGTTGCTTTGGACACTCAGCTCAGGGAATATGCAGCCTCACACTCCCACTGCTCTGTAAGTTTCAATCTTGAGAGTAGAATCCTATTTCACTGTGTTTGGAGAGTTCTTGGAGGTACAAAATTCTCTGGTCTTATTTTGGGTTGAAGTCCTTCAGAATCTTCAGAACTCGAACTAGCTCTATTTCATACAAACTGGTTTCTTTGGAAAAGTAAGTAAAATAAAGTATAAGTTTTAAAGAAACTTCTTAGACTTGGTCTTTTTATTTCTAAACACGTGAAATTGTGCATTGTATTAGAACTTCTGTGTCAGTGCATATCAAGAGCACGTTAATAACCCTGTCCTATTAGAACAAAATGAACCAAAAGACAGCAGTGTTTACAAAAGCAATGGAACTACTGCAAAATTACTTGTAATTTTGACCATGATATGAGCCAGTGGGAAATCAGCCACAGAAAAAAAAAACATCTTCTTTAAAAAAAAATTGCTAAAGAATAGGAATGGGTATAATGTCCTCGTCCAAGAAAAGCGTCATTAGGATATCTACCATTCACTTAATGAGGCAATTATTAAGTGTCACATCTTGCATGTATTCAAGAGAATGTTTTTACCTGGTAATAAGTCCATTATATGCTGCTGAAAGAAGCATGCTAATTTTCATATACAAACTATCCAAATTTCTTCAATTATCAACATTCAGTTCATCTGTAAAACTACCAGATGGACAAAGCCTGTTGCCTTTCATTGATATCAAAGCATATTGTAAGAAAATAGCTGTAATTTAAAAAAATATAATATAGCACACTAGTCTGGATGTTCCAGCATTGTACTCATAATTCAGATCCTATTTAGTAACGTGATTATCAAGAACAGTCTGTCTAATACATTAAAATTGGGTATTGTAGTGTGGTTTACCTTACCTCAGGCAAGAGAATGAAGCTTCAATTCATCATCCTCAATAGGTTTTTCTGAGATAATCATTCCTAACTATAGGGACTAAATGACCACCATCAGCTTAGAATGTCACAGAAATATGACAGGTGGGGACTCTTAAAACTTTCTTCTACTTTGGGTTTAACTTTTCTCTGGCTCCAAATAAGTTCTAAAAAGTAACCATGATTTAAAACAAAACAAAACAAAACAAAACAAAACAAAACAAAACAAAAACCAAGGTTAGGTGAGAAACAAAAAAAGTCTCTGCAATCAAAGGAGAAGGAAAGAACAAACCAACAAAGGAGAATGGAAGGGAATCCGAAAGGCTACAAAATGAATAGGGTGTGACTAGTCACAGTTGGCTCAGGTAGCTACTGCCTTGGATGAAACACTACTAGAACAGGCACCCAAGGGCTGTTACGCAGGGTGACAAGGGGGTTAGCGAGGTGGTGTTAACACCATGCTCTTCACCTTTATCTCCTTGAAGAAGGAAGCAGTTTCGCCCTCGATAATCGGCTGCAGTGAAGGGCTTCTCCGTTTGCTGGAGGGGGAACCCTGTGACAAGTGTTAACAAATAGGTTATGTTATGAACCCCTTTCCCTGCCTTAGAGCTCTCCGTCACTTTGATCAATACTATGGTATTTTAACTGCATTTTATAATCATTTCCCATCAAAAGCTCCCCAAAAAACCTAACACAGTGAAAGTTCTTTTTCCCTTCAAAGCCCACACCTACATATCAGAAGACAGAGAAAGAAAGCACAAGCTTTTAAAACCAAGTACTCAGGAATCTCCTGAGGAAAGCACTGATTTTCCCACATCCTCTCTAGGCCCAGCATCTCCACCTAACTGTGATGAGTAAAAGAAAGTAGCTCAAGGTCAAATAGACATATAAAGGTTAATGAATTTATAATCTGTTCTGCATTCACCCTATTTAGGAACCCTGAGTATTCCTAACTGGTGGAAGACAATGATTCCTTACATTACCTCATTTTATTTATTAGTCTGTTCTGCAGGAAATTTGCAGAAGAGGAACATTCTTTAATTACACCTGCCTAGAGTTTCTGGATTGTCTCTCATTCATAAAAATAAGTTCACTATTAAAAGGAGCATCAAAAATGAAGGAGCATACACTAGGCCTGAAAATGAAGGAATGAATCCTACGATTTAGTGAAGCCCTAGATAAGGGCAGCAGCTAAATAGCAAATGTCCTAGGAGTGACATCACATCAAGGTTGTGACAGCAGAGAGGATGAGGGGGATAATCAGCTAATGCTTCTCTCAGAGATGAACAGGCTAACATCCTAACTATATCTAGTCTAAGGAGGACATTGTTGGGCTGTAGGTAGAGCTCTGTCAGTGTTAAAATACTGCCTACAACCAGAGACAGACTGTTATTCCCTTTGACAAGATGAAATTCAGATGCTAACCAACAACAGTTATACCCCAGGATGTGGGTCATGACTAGGCAGCTTCCCAACCACGAGCTTCCTCAACTTCTTGCTTCTTCCTTTCTACCACTATAGCCTCCAACATAAAGGTCCTCCTTGGGTCAACTTCCTAGGGAGCAGGGAGACACTATAAACAGACAGCACCAGAGAGGTACTTTTTGGAATGAAGTGCCTAGGGAAAATCCATCCCTATGCCTTGAGCTCTGTCTCTAAGGAATGGCTTTAGGTGTTGGTTCTGTGTATGCTAGAGGAATGTATATATGATTAAGTCATTCCTCAAGTCTTGGGGCATGGATATGAATGGCTGGTGCAACTACCATAGCCTGATCTTTGATGAGAATGCAGGTTAGGATCCTATTAGCATAAGTGGGGCTCCTCCAATAGAAAGGGATGGTTATACCCACAATGGTAAATGGTACTGGTTAAGGCCCTGGGCTGGTGAATTTTTGTCAATTTGACACAATTTAGAGTCACCTGAGAGGAGAGCGCCTCAATTGAGGAAATGCTTCATTAGATTGGCCTGGAGCATATCTGTGAGACTTTTTCTTGGTTGATGTGGGAGAGGCTAGCCCATTGTGGGAAGTAGTAACCTTGGGCAGCTGGTCCTGGGTTGTATAAGAAAGCAGGCTAAGTAAGTCATGGAAAACATGCCAATAAGCAATGTTCCACCATGGCCTCTGTACCAATTCCTGCCTCCAGGTTCTTCCCTTGAGTCCCTTTCCCAACTTCTCTTCAAGACATAGTATAAACTACGAGGTGAAATAAAACTTTTCTTCCCCAAGTTGCTTTTCTGTTCATGTGTTCATTATAGCAGGAGTTAAAACCCACCAAGGACAAGTGCTTGTAGCATAACCAGGGGCTGCCAACAAAAAGAGAAGGGTGTACTCACCATGATGGGGACAGTGCTGGCCCGGGACAGGATCTGTTTGACTAGTCGGTACCGATCATATAGTGGCTTCATAATCTGACGCTCAGTCTTTGTCACCTGAAAAGCAAGAATGGGACAAGTGAGAAGCTGGTTCCCAGGTCATGCTCTCCCTTGTCCCCAGCATGCTCTGGGCTTTTGTGGCCCAAGAGAATATACAGAGATGATACAATTTACAAAACTTATTTAAACTGATGATAATATTTAATTAATAAAAATCCTGCAGGTTTCTACTGCAGATCAGTGGAAATCACTCTACTAGTATACTTTCTTCAAGACCTGAATAATGTGCTATGTCCTCAGCCCACTATGGTAATTCTACTGCTATTTAAAACTAAGTGGGGGAGAGGTGGGTGTACAGATGGTTCATTGGCTTAAAACACCAACTGCACTTTTAGAGGATCTGGGCACAATTCCTAGTATTCATATAGTAGCTCATAATCCCCTGTAACCAGTTACAGGGGATCCAATGTCCTCTTATGGCTTCTATGGACTCCAGGTATAGTATACAAACATACATGCAGGCAAAATACCAATACACATAAAAAGAAGTACATGAAATTTAAGCAACCTTCTGCCCCCAAACAAGCAAAAAACTCTTCAATGTGTGAGGAAGCAGCAGGTAAAGTTACTTATTCGCCAAGCCTGATGACCTGAGCTTGCTATCCAGTCCTCACATGGTAGAAGGAGAGATTTGACTCCCACGATTTGTCTTCTGACAAAAAACAAAACAAAACAAAACAAAACACAAAATCCAAGCAACTCAAGGTTCAAAATCTCCAAGTGGTTCATTATCTGGGGCAGGGGCGGGCACAAAGGATGAGGCAAGATTTCTATTATAATTATGCTTATTACATGGTACTGTAATCAACTTATTTGGATGAATTTCTTCCACATGAAACTGTTCCCTCTTATGATTCTGGCAGACAGAGAGTACTCAAGGAACATTTGTTGCTGGAATCTGTTGGATGATTCAACCTCACTATCCGCATCTGGCACACTGCTCAAAATCTCTGAGCAGCAGGAAGGAATCCAGTTCAGTTTCCTTGTACCGGATTTGAAACCCGTCGTCATTCATGATGTCTCTCCTCCCCACTGTATGTCAAACTCCAGAGATAGACGAAGTCATCTCATTACTAGTTCTGTACGATTCCCTCTGCACTCAAGAGGCTTTCTCTTGTCTTTGTTTGGAAGTGGCAGATTAGAAGCTGTCTTGGCACAACACTTTTTCCTTGTGCTCCAATTTGAAAGTCATCCTGTCCTCCACATCACCACCTGTACTGCCTAGTTTTATGTCAGTTTGACACAGACTACAGTCATTTTGGAAGAAAGAACCTCAGCTAAGAAAATGTCTCCATCAGATTGGTCTGTGAGCAAGCCTGTGGTGTATTTTCTTTATAATGATGTGGGCAGGTGTGGGGTTGTGAAAGAAAATGGCCCATATATGCTCATAGTGAGGGGCACTATTAGGAAGTATAGCCTCATTGGAATAGGTGTGGCCTTGTTGGACACAGTGTGTCACTGGAGATGGGCTTTGAGGTCTCAGATGCTCAAGCCAGGTCTAGTGTGGCATTCTTTTCTGGCTGCCTGTGGATCTAGATGTATAACTCTTAGCTATCTTGTCAGTACTTTGTCTGCAAGCAATGATCCAATGCCTCCTGCCTTGACAATAATGGGCTAAATCTCTGAATTGTAAGCCAGCCCCAACTAAATGTTTTCCTTTATAAGATTTGACGTGGTCATGGTGTCTCTTCACAGAAATAAAACCCTAACTAATACAGAGGACCAACTTGATGTGGGTAACGTCACCCTTGGGCTAGTAGTCCCCAGTGCTATAAGAAACTAGGCTAAGTAATTCATGATGAGTAAGTCAGTAAGCAGCATTTCTTCATGGTCCCTGCATCAATTCCTGCCTCCAGGTTCATGCTCTGCTTCCCTTCATGATGAACTATAAGCTATAAAATGAAATGAACCACTTCCTTCCCAAGTGGTTTTTGGTCCTGGCATTTATCACAGCAACAGAAATGCTAACTAAGACAGCACATCCTGTGGTTGGAATGCTTTGTAATTTCAAACATTTTTACACTGTATCATAAATGGTCACATATGTATCTTCTGATTTACAATATAACCTGTTGAACTCAAGGGCTTATATTTTCATATCCTGAGTACCTCATACAATAGAAACATTCTATACATATTTGCAATGTTAGGGAATGAATATTTCAAACCTATCTAGCTATGCTCAACAGATAGGTATGCATGTATTTGCTTTGACTACCCCAGTGCACAGTAAGGAAAGTATCTTTTTAGACTTGGTTGCTGGGCTTCTGCATTTGATTCCCATTTCATGAAAGAGGAAGCAAGAGCTTCTCAGGTAGGGGATGGTGTAAGATACGTGGCTTTACCATTTCTCTCAGAGTTGTTGGAAGATTCACCTTCAAAGACAGTTCTGAATTATGTAACTATGCTGTCCTGTGTGGCTTTTGCATCTGCCTTTCTCAACATGATCAACAGTAAATCACTTAGGATAACGTTTTACAAGCTAACAGGGTACTACTTCCTGCTGTTAGCAACAATAACCGTCTTTACATTCGTCTTTATTATTGTAGTTTTAAGAGACTGAAATGTTCTGCTTCTAGGATATGTCATATGGAATGGAATTTTAAAATTAGTCACGTTATTTACAACTGGCTACTTCATTAAAAATGGCTGTTGGGACGGCAAGGTGACTCAGAAGTCATTTCACATGGGATAAAAGGCATTATTATTACTACTACACTCTTATCCTAACAGCTAACATGCCAGTTCTGGCTGCTGGTAAGGGCATTCTGGTGAGCCATTTGGCACATGAGTGAATTTATGGCTCATTCTTCACACTCTTAAACATGTATATACTGAACAAACAAACCATCAGAATTCCCTGTGTGTCAGTTTCTGATGGTAAGCTGAAGAAGTTAGTTTAGAAAATAGTTGATTCGTAATTACTTGAAAATTATGTTCAGCCAAACATGTATATATCATCCCTTCAAAATCCTTTTTCCCCTCTTTCAAAACCTTAGTTTAAAGTTAGTTGGTAGTACTGAATCCTTTGGAGTGTGTGGAAACGGAGTTCTTACTGTTTTTTTTTTTAAATACAAAGCAAAGCAATATTAGCCAATGTGGTAGCACATGCCTTTAAATTCCAGAACTCAGGAGGCAGAGGCAGATAGATCTCTGTGAGTTCAAGGCCAGCCTGGTCAACATAGCAATATCCAGGGTTACACAGTGAGATCCTGTCTCAAAACAAAACAAAACAAAACAAAACAAAACAAAACAAAACAAAACAAAACAAAACAAAACACCATAAACATGAGACAGGAAGATTAGGAATATAGCAGCATCTCTACTGTGGACTTCAGTATGACACAGAGTCACTTCTATTGTCACTTACTACCCTGTTTTTGATTACTCTAGAAGAGTCAGATACTATTTTAAAACTCAAGACGTGGGCACTATCGAATAATTATTTATATTTAACTAGAGACAAATCCTGGGTAGAAAGGATTAAGTCCAGATTAGACGGCCCCACGTGCCTGCCTTTATGTTGTGAGGATTTTTCTCTTCACCTCCACAAAACTTTTCTACAAGTTGGTTAATGTTACCTGGATGTAAAGGAACACCAAAAGCAGTGACATATTTACCTTGATGATAAAGACAAAATTAAAGCCATTGAGTCTGAGAGCTAGACACGCCTTATTCTTTAGGGGCTAAAGCACTGAGAGAACTTAGATGGAGAAGTGGATATACCAACTCCCAGCTCAGGTTTCTTTTTATTCACAAAAACATCAGACCTGAATGAAGCTGGACCTAGCAGTGTGATGATGGGTTATTTGAACTCCTGCACTCTGGGCCCATTAATTTAGGAAATGGCAACTCTTTCATAAGTTAAGAATAGTAGGATGTTTGTGTAAAGATCAGAAAATCCAAGACAACAGCTAAACAGAGGACAGTGTTTATAAATGGGTATGTAATTTAAATGTTAACTTGGCTACACTCAGTGCTGTGTTAGTCAATGGTTTTGAAACACAGAACTAAAATGTACCAGCATGGGAAAGAAGTCAGAAGAAGCCAGAAGCACAGGTCAAGCAACCTAGTCTCTCCCCCTGCACATTTATTATGACCAGTGATATGGGGGCTTCAACTATTTGCTATATTTTTTTGTGACATTTTAAAAGACTTCCAACACTCTTGTTGAAGAGAATACATTTTAACAATAGCTTGCAGAGAATGATGAGCCCACTTGTTTTGTGTATGTCGCACATGTCCCTCTACAGAGTGCTCAATTAAAGCAAACAGCTTGGCTGAGAACTGTGTAGTACATGACTGTTTAGCTATGATCATCATGGTCAATGGCCTGTTAAATTGGAATCTGCAGACTTAGAAAAACTCATGAATTCTGCACCTATACTTGATGAAATAAAAGGACTTGGAATGACAGCCTAGCACTGGAAATATATGGATTTTTTGTCTAATAGTTTTTATGGTTTGAGGTTAAGTATAGTAAAAAATAAAAGTTTAGTTTGATTTTCAGACTGGGCATCTATCAGGGAAGTTTGGTTTTTTTTCTGGGGAGGTTAGAGCATTGTGTCTTAGAGAGAGGCAAAAAGACCTGAGATTGGGGACAAATGACACTAATATTTGTTTCTCAATTTGTTCTCTACCCTGTGAGATGCATAAATCTTGATCTTTCTGAGGGGGGATAAGGCAAGACAAAGGACTAATACTTTGTATTTTTAATAACATACAGGTAAGAAGAGCACACTCTTTGCCCCACTATAATCATCTACTGTCAAGCAGCAGGAGGGAGAACGTGTGATTGCAGTGGCAGTGAGACCTGTCATTTACCATGCAGCCCAAAGTTGCTATTTACTTCCTCTGTTTTTAGCTTACACATTGATATATGTCTAAGTGTCTCCGTGTGTCTCTAATTTCTTTTTACTGCCATGACAACCATAACAGGTATCTATCAACCAAGTACCAAGAGTCCAAGTGATAACTTAAGTAGTTCCAGGTCTGCCAAGCTGAGTTCCTACAATTCTGAGGCACAGTGTCTGTACCATGGAGCAAAGTACAGATATAAAGAAAATCTTCCCAACTTAAAGCCCTCCCCACCGCCCCACACAACAAAAGCAAAAATAAAAACACAATAACAATCCCCACACCTCCACCATACAACCCAGTGATACAGCAGTGAAGTTCAATTTCTTGGAACACAGCTATGTGCTCTCTCCAGTGGGAGGCACAGGCTAGGAAGCCCTGGAAGGAGTCTGTTAATATTCCAGCTAGAATCTATGTGAAGGGAAGAACTATGAACTATGCAAAGTGGGAAACAGGGTCATGGGAGTCTCCTGGTGGTCACACGGTCTATACTTAGAATTCCAAGCTTGTGTGGCAAAGGGCCTCTTCTCTGTTTACAACAGTTCAACTCTGCCTCCCCCAATCCTAAATACTCCAGTACAGAAAGACAAAATTTCACAATCTTTGAACTCTGGAGCACTTACTATTTGGTTCAGTGCCTTAAAAAAAATCTGAAATAAAACTTGGCTGACACATGAACATTATCCTAGAGTTCTAGTACTTTTCCATTGCAGGAACAGTCCAGCAAAATGAATCAGCACCAGGGGCAGAATTTTTCAAAGCCAAAAAAAAAATATGAGAACTAGAGGATGCCTTCTGTGTATACACTATATGTATACACTATAAGCCCTGGGCTTACACTATATGACAGGGTTTGTACCAGCCACTGAGCATTGGATTCACTATTAGGTAAACAATACCCAGAATCCTCACCCCTTAAAACCATGATTGGAGTGATAGTTCTGTGGTAGAGCGTTTGCCTAGCCCCTGAAGAACCCAGTTTCATACTGTGTCTTGTTTAAAAGGAGTTTTATATATCATGCTGGAAGCTTCTACATTAAAGAGAATGTCTTTTACAAGAAAGGATTAAATTCAACCTATTAATTCATTAAATGAGTAGTTACAACAGTGGAAAAGCCCTGTATTTGGGGCTTTATAAAACTCAGTGAAACTAAATCTCATGCTTCCTTATACCTGCCTGTAGAAATTGCTATTGTGACATTTTTTTTCATGTCAACTATCTGAATAGGAGACTGTGAAGAGTAATAGGCAGCAAGGATGGCTAGGTTCCTCAAAGAAGAGAGTAGAATGAATTCTGTCTTACTATGGGTTTCCCTAAAGCTATCAAGAAATAGCTAAAGCATCAACTCGTGCTTATGAACACCAAACCACCTCAGGTGCTTACTAGTTTGATAAGAAGCCACAGCTACATTTTGCACTTCATAAAATGGGTTCTATATGTTGCTAGAAGTCCTTTACAGATGCTGGCTGTGTCCTGAAGCACAGAATGACTGTTTTATGATCCATCATTCAAGCTTAGACCTTTTATAATATGCCGGTGGAAGCCTAGAGTTAGCTACAGCTTATGAGGACTGACTTGGGCAGGAGGTCTCCTTACTTTAAAGTTTTATGAACCCTACACAAGATTTCCCCTCCCCTTTACCTCTCTTCTCTTTCAATAGGAGACTGACAACTTAAGTTTAGTTGCAGACTAACTTTTGCTGAAACTCAGTTATGTTCAAGGTCTATTGGCCATGCCTTCAAAAATACTTAGACATGGTAGGAATATGCATTAAGCTTCCTTTCTTATACCAGAGAAGAGAACATGTATTAGGGTCCCTAGTTCCTGGATGAAACTAAATTATAGAACCTTTCCAAAACCAAAAAACTGATCCCACTGAGACAGTCTGGTGCATCACATACCGGCCGCCCATGGATACTTTCGTAGTATAACAGAGCTTTCTGCAGAGCCACTTTCTCATTAGCAATCTGGTCCTTGGTCATATCCTGTGTAAACACAGTGGTAAGAAAGGAAATATGAGGAAAACATTTGTGCACATCTCAACCTTTTTATGTATTCAAGCTCATCTAAAGGAAGGGTTAGAATGCTCTGTTCAAAGTTCACATAGCAAGGAGAGCCTCTTGACCTCCCACCAGAAGCACGGAGTGCAGAGATGACCATTGCCATCAGCTACCTGGATCACCCACATGGCAGGAAAGGCACACTGAAGACTTGGGCTGAGCTTAATGGACCCAGAAATACTGCAGTTACAGGTTACACACTCCAAAGGTTTGCCTGTCATCCCCTACTCAGAGAGTCAATCCATCTATTAGCCTCAATAAGTGTATTTTACAATAGAGTCAACAGAACCATCTGCTTTCAATCAGTAGTCAGAAACCAGAGTGCCCACAGATAAAACATTGCAGTTTTCACGTGCCTCTTTACACGTGTGAGAAGCTTTAAAAGGTGTCATTGTGCTTGGAGAAATTCATGTTCCTTGTCCTCTTCCTCCTTTTCACTGGGCTTAGTGTGATTCCAGGAGACAGCAGAACAGAGTGTCTCCTGGCTGGGAAGCAAGTGTGGCAAAGGTATTAACACCAGTCTGCATGGCCTGTGCTTTTACTGTGTTGACTACACTGAGGGCAATTCCCTCGGGCTCTCTATGAGCATCCCACCTTAATGTCCTCCGGACGGCTGGACTCCACTCTCTTCTCTTGGAGCTTCCTTAGTATCCCTTCCAGGGTTGCTTCAACGCTGGGCCTGATGGCTTTATCCACCAGTTCTTGCTTCTTCTCATCTTCTTTTTCTAGCTGGGAACCAAAACTCTTAGGGAGTGTATTGCTTCGTTGCCGTGTCCTGGGGGTGAGGTCCTCTTCAGAGATCTTCAGTTTTGATTCTAGGCAATTCGATTTATAAACATAGATACATGAGACTGAGGTATGCTGAACCCAGATTTATTTGCCATGTCAATAACTGCTTAGCCATGTCTCTTTTTAGTCAGAGAGAACTGAATTATAGTGAAATGGAAATCCCTGGATCATTACCTAAACCAAAGGGCAATAGACTGCTTCTAGATCTTCAGAAATGTTTCCCAAACTCTAATTCCTGGGAAATTGTTAGCTTTTAGGACCTGACTTTTGGTCACCTTGGTTTGGGATCTGATGTCAGAAATAGGCAGAAGCATTTCAAAGGCATATCGATGTGCATACAGTCCATACAGATGTGCTGATCTAAAATCAGACACCGACCACTGCTCATCCAATCCACTGCATATCTGATTACATTTCATTTAGTTGTTTCTGTGTTGTATCCCCAAATACAGAATGCTGTTCAAGTGGAATGGGCCTCGCCCTTTCAGATTTATCTCTGATGAAATCCCTTCTAACACTCCAGCATGTGCAACTTTAGAATAAATGGGTGAAAGGAGTACTAACGTGGAACCATCTTTCTAGGAGTGTGCAGAAATACAGACATGTTGAGGAATTCATATCATATCTTGTCTGGTTGTCTTGTGACATGAGGCACTCCAAAGTCTTGGGATGGCATTCCAAAAAGAACTGGGTGAACTGGGAAGTGTCTCCAAGCCTGGGAAGCCCCAGTAGTGACACTCTGGTGACACTCAGCAGGACACAAGGGATTTGGCTCCTGGTTTATTGTACACAAGCTACATCAGTAAGTTTACAACTTCACTTACCTTTAAGCTGTTTCCGGAATTTGGCCAAGTCATTTGTCCATTTCAGAACCTCTGGATTTGCTGCCTTGTCACTGTGGGAGGGCTGGGAAAAGAAAGTCTAGAGTAAGTATTTTTAAAAATGATTTATTTAACTTCATGGTATGTGCATTAGTGTGAGAGTATCAGATTCCTTAGGAACTGGAGTTACAGACAGTTGTAAGCTGCCATGTATAACTGGGAATTGAACCTGAGTCCTTTGGAAGAACAGACAGTGCTCTTAACCACTGAACCATCTCTCCACCTCCATAAAGTAAATATTTTACTGCTTATTTCTGATATACTAATTTCCTTAAGGGCAGAATACTGGATCTTTATGATCATGGACTTCTGTGGGGTCCACATGCCCTTTTCTGTTATTTATGTTTCAGCTAGTGAAGTAAGACGTGGAAGAGTATGGCTTATATTATTCCAGCCACCATGAAAAATGCCCTCTTGTCACTGGCTTGGGAAAACAAGACACAGCCAACAATGGAAGGAGCCCAGCATGGAGGACGCTGTAGAAGATAATCTTGAATCAAAGTTTAGCCCAACAAATTAAATTCTATTCTTTAATCAGCTTCTGGTATCTTCTAAATCAATGGTTCTCAGCTTTCCTAATGCTGTGACCCTTTAATACAGTTACTCATGTTATGGTGACCCTCAACCATAAAATTATTTTTTTGTTATGTCATAACTATAATCTTGCTACTGTTAGGAAATGTGCTATAACTATCAGACATGTAGTGTATCTCATATGAGACCCACAAGTTGAGAACTGGAGCTCTACCAGCTGAAGGGTATATTGGGGTGAGGAGATTGATCCTACAGAGAACTCACTCTGTACTTCCTCTCTTCTTCAAACCTGTCCTCAAACTTCCGGATCTTCTTTTTAAGGGTCTGGATCCTTCTGGTGAGCTGCACGGGTGTCAGGTCCTCTTGCTCATCATCATAGGACCCCAGGGAGGAGCTCCGCCGCCTGCAAAGAACATGGCCTGGGTTAGCTGCCCCATGAATGACTAATAGCAGTGTGGGGGAGGGTCCTTCAGGATATGAGAGTATATGGCACAGAGGAGTGAAAACATCCCCTCCCCTTTGATAAAACCCAAGTGGACGGATGTGTTTTCTGAGTGCATCTGAGTTCTGTATATGCCACCTATTAAATAAGTCTGTGTTTCTCTCACTCCCTCTTACATTATCAAGACAATCTGAGACAGACTCCAAGCCTAAATGTTAAGTTTGACAGAGCTTTAGAAAAAAGGCACTAGCTGGAATTCAAAATGAAATCTACAGTTGGGCCACAGCTCAAGTGGAAACTCCAACACAGGCTGCATACTAGGATGGAGAACTTTCGCCACAAACCCCCAATTTAATTTTTTACTAACTGGGCTAGCCAACAGTGCCATTCTGTCTGTTCTGATGCTATGTGGCTGTTGTAGTTGCTTATCAGTAACACAGAACGTACCTCATGAAAGAATGGGAATTGGGGGGAGAAGGAGGCACTTCTGTGTCATCCAGGTACTGCCTGCTCTGCCCATAGGCATAGAACCTGGGAGACAGCATAGGGTCGCTGTCCTCATCCAGAAACTGGTGAATCAGGCGCCCAGCCTGTGGGGAGAGGCGGGCTTCATCAGAGTCTGCATTCTCTTGCTGCCAGGAAGGGATGGGCTCTGGAAAGTAGATGTGGTTTAAGAGGTTAACACTGTTCTTGAAAGCATCATCGCCTTGATTTCCTGAATGTTTTAGGTCATGACCCATTAGGTGGCTTCTTGCTTCATATCTAATGTCTATAGTAGACACTATGTCTAACTGAAATTACCACAGTATCTCATGGCCACCACATGACTTTATCTCTATTCACTTGCTTTCAGACCAGAATTTGCTAGGGCCGCCCCAAGAAATACCCTGGAAGGTACATATCCATTGTGTCTAATTCCAATTTCCCCAATAGAGAAGTGACAGAAACCTTTCCAAGCAGGAGCACCACTGGCAGAGCCATGAGTGTTTGGGGAAAGGGTGCATGCACATAGCACCATGACTATCCTGACAACTAAGAAGCCATGTTAGACTTGTGAGATCCTATGTACCAAGAGTGTACAAACTCTGTGTGGGTAATTTAGTAAGACTTCTCTCTCTGCCTCTGCCTGGCATACAGGATTAGTATGTTTCTTCTTGTGTCACTGGCTAGCATACAAGATTAGCTTGTTTCTTTCTTTCTGTGTCTCTCTGCTTAGTATACAGGATTAGCTTGCTTCTAACTGTGCAAGCCTCTCTACCTATTGCATAGGATTAGAATGCTTCTCCCTGTGCTTCTGCTTAGTATACAGGATTAGCATGCTTCTGGCTGTGCCTCTCTGCCTAGTACACAGGCTTAGCATGCTTCTGACTGTGCCTCTCTGCCTAGTACACAAGATTAGCATGCTTCTGACTGTGCTCCCTGCCTAGTACACAGGCTTAGCATGCTTCTGACTGTGCCTCTCTGCCTAGTACACAGGATTAGCATGCTTCTGACTGTGTCTCTCTGCCTAGTACATAGGATTAGCATGCTTCTGACTGTGCTTTGCACTTGTAATTTCAGAAGCTGCCCAAGAGCAGGTGGAGGGAGAACGCATAAATTATGAAGAGTGGAAAAGAGCCTTATAGATGCCAAACCCATACAAATTATTTTTAGGTAATCAGTCAGAGGAAAAAAAAAGAGCACAAAATACCGACCACAAGAAGGTGGTGTTTATTTCTATTTATCACAAGCCACATTTCACAATACTCCTTTCCTTAGTTGGAAAATAACAAGAAGTATTGGGCTGGCAAAATGGTTCAGTGGGTAAAAGCCCTTGTCACCAAGTCTGATGACCTGACCTTGATGCTTGAAACTCACTTGTTGGAAGGAGAGAACCAACTCCTCAGCTCATTCTCTCAGGTCCATCTGTTCACTGTGGCACAGGGGCAACACCCCTCACCCGACAGAACAAGGAAATACTAAGAAAAGCTTCACAACTAGATCTAAAAGACTTGAAAGTAGATCTCAGATGGCATACTGTTTTCCATGAGATGCAATACTCTACACTGAAGTCTTTGAGTGCACTTGCCATTTAGTGATTTCCATAAGTCTAGTACTTGCTCCAATCTTAGAATCTGGGATTCTTAAAGTCTAAATCACAGAACTCCTTCATATTGATCTTTCAACATGAAGCTTGAAACTGTATACAGCTATATGAAACAAATGTGCTTAAGCTTGATATCAAGAAATACCAGATCATAATCTGGTCTAGAACGTCAGAGTCAGATGAACAGGTTTTAAGACCTCTTA
Source organism: Grammomys surdaster (assembly GCF_004785775.1). Taxonomy (NCBI): domain Eukaryota; kingdom Metazoa; phylum Chordata; class Mammalia; order Rodentia; family Muridae; genus Grammomys; species Grammomys surdaster. The sequence goes on along the minus strand of NW_021620660.1, from coordinate 1,512,987 downwards.
CTCTTGGTACATGCTTAGAGTAACCCAGGGAAACTAGGAACAAGTATCAATACACAAATCCTTAACACATCCCATATACAGTAGACTTAAATGAAGGTCCAGACATGGCTGACAGGCAGGGCAACAAACATGTATACACATGTATATTTACATACACACACACACGAAAACATGCACACTCTTAAAAGCTGCTCAAATTATTCAAGTGACCATGTGATTGTCAGCTTTGAGAACTACTGATCCCAGGCTGCTGAGATTATGATAAGGCCACTGAGATGTAAGAAGTTAAGAACAAGCAGCAATCTGTGAGAGAAGAAAGGGTCTGCTCTCGTGCCTTCTAACTAAGTAAGTGTTTTGCTTTAGAAAGCGCCAGAGCTACAAAATCAGTGAGGACTACCTGAAACTTTGGTAAACTTCACAGCAAAATAGGAAGATAAACATGTTCATTTGAAATACTAAATCATAAAGAACAAAGTTTGCAGAGTTTAAAGGAACTCAAGTTATCTGGGAATATAGATAAAATACTCTGAAAATAAAAATGTTCAAGGGAAAAAAGTCTCATTTATTGAGGCTCAAAACATGGGGCAGTGCACGTGGCTAAGCCTGCAGACAAACATTTTATTCTTTGGACTAATGGTATCCATTCGTATGTGCTAAGTAGCAGCTTACAAGACTGAGCAGCTACGCTCTGCCTACGCAAAAGAATGAAAAACACCAGGAAAGGAGGGAGGCAGGAGAAGAAGTCTCGGGGAGAAATGTAAACTTTAGGGTTATGCTGCAGAGAATGAGGTTGTTAAACAGACTAGATCACATCTTTTATTTCTTAAGACAAAAAGCAACTCAGTGAGACTGAGAAAGAGTCAAGACGGCCTAAGAAGCCATGCTCCTGGCCACGGCCTCTCTGCAGATGAGTCAACAACTAAGGGAGGGGACCCAAAGATTTGATAAAACCAAGTATGATGTCGATATTGGCACAAAGGCATGCTAGTTAGCTTGAGATTTCTATTCATCAGGGAAAAAGAAAAAGTCTTACCCTTGATCGTGATACCCTCAATTTAAATTTTAATCCAGCAGAATACATTTTCTAAAATAAAAACATCTTTGAGCTTTCAACTATTTGGTCTTTATGGTCATAAACTCATTATAAATAGACTGAATTAGGAGTCATGCTTGGCAGGTAACATGAAGCCATCTATCCATTCTCTTATTGAATACAGCTATATTTTGTCTCTGTCCTGGACCAATCATTTAAATGATACACAAACAAACAAACAAACACACCCAAATACATCATTTCCTACTATTACAAGTCTTGAATAGCAAATAAGACAGCTCAGAAAATTCTAGCATTTTCCTACTAAACCATGTAGGTAGGGTCGATGAATCCATTATTGAAAGACAAGAGACATAAAGTCACTGTGCATTTTAGCTTTAACATAATAAAAAGCAATATTTCGTCACTGTTCAACAGGTGGAACAGAAGTGATGGTCCCCAGTTCTGCAATGTGAAACACTTAGGTGAGTGGCCTCCTCTTCTCCCTTCTACGCAGTCTCAGATCTAAAGGACTCCATTTAAGAAAGTCACAAACTAACATGTAGTAGGTATCTCATATACTAAAGAATCAATACAATCCTTTCCAGGTTTTAGTCTGAATTTAACTGGCTTACACTTGCTAATTGTCACTCAACTAGAAAACCACGGAACTGCCTGGCATCTTGTGGCACATAGAATACACCATTTCATTGCTTTGTAGAGACCAGTTTTGAGGATGCATCACCAGCCATCTCTAAGAGATGGCTGAAAATACTTTATATTTAGTCAGTAACTCTAGAACATTGAAACAAGAATATTGCAAGACAAGTATTCAACAGGACAACAGAAAAGTCTTGAGGCTTCACACTGCATTTTACCCCTACAGCAGGACATAAAATAAGCATATTTTCATCTTCAAATAAAAATCCCTTTAGTGTACTCACAATGAACTCTAGATATAATCGTGTAATTTATCATTAAAAATTAATTCATTCAGGTCATTTGACACCATAGAAGGTCATCAGAAATAACAAATATAAAAGCTGTGTTCCTGCTATGTAACTGATGAGAATAAGTTCTGAGAAATCCTAATTCAGAGATCACATTACACAGGGTCCTAAAAGGAATCAATCCATCACAAGAAGTTCATCTCCAAGCAAAGCTGGCACAGGGCATTGAGACAGCTGCGCTCTTCTTATCTGGCCGCAACCATTGCTATATCAAAGAAACTGCCTACTGACATGAGTTCTTTATAAGAAAACTGGACAAAATTAATGGAGATATTTTCCATAGTTCTTACCCAGCTATGTTATTTAGAGCCATTACTGCTTGGCATGATTTCATAACTGTCTTCTCAGCTATTCACAGAGGTGCTAAAACATCCTAGACATGGAAAGTTAGATGCCACATTGGAGGGATTACTTTCATAAATTCTTTCTCTGTTCCAAAATTCAACCTTAGAACAATGTTAGTCTTACTAAATTGTTCAAAAAAGTCTTGCAAACTGCCAAATTTATAAGGAACCTTTGCAGTCAGCTTTATTAATCTCAGATTTAATTTTTAGGGCTCATATATCTGTTTTGCCTTTATCTGCAAAGAAGCAAGCCCTCAGTAAATCAGCTTAAATTATTGATAAATGTATGGAACAGAATAGGGCTGATGACTTCAACCAAAAATAACAATGCCATTTGAGGTGACCCAGACCCATATATTCATAGTTTCTCAATCAGTTTCTATGTACTACTTTGCCTGTCTTCTATTCCTCACATGTCTTAAAGAAAGCTATCATGAAGACCCTGCTAGGAGGCCAGCTGCTCTCTCTTCAAGTGCTGCATTTCCCAATCCAAGGTCTAGTCTAGTACAAAAAAGAGGAATAGAGGTTAATGTGAATGGGAAACACTTGGTACACATATGGAGGGCCTGCCTAGTTATTATTGATTTTGCTTCTTTAAAAAATTATTAATTCTTTGAGAATTCCATACAATATATTTGCTGAATTTTCCCCTAAGCTATATTTAGAGATATTTGCAGGAGAGAAAGTAGTAACACTCATAAGGTACCCATAGGCTGTGGAAGACAGCAGATATTAGCTCATTTAATCCTTGCTAAATAATGATTATATTTATTGTGTATTATTATTTCCTGTTATTGTTAATCCTATTTAAGGCCAATGGAGTCAAGGCAAAATGGAGACAGATTTTCTAATCTTCCAATAGAGCAGATTAATTAGCAGAGCCAGAATTTGAACCCAAGAGTTTGGTTCCTATCTACCCTGTTTCATGGGATGCCTGATTAGCATTGCTTAGAGGATGAGCTAGAAGCTAGGAGATGCTCCACTTTCTTAATTGTATGATGGGATGGGTTGACTGGAGATCTTTTAAGATCACTTGCTTCTCCATGATTCTTTTAAAATACTTTTTATAATGATCAATTGATTGATTGGTTGGTTGGTTGATTGACTGATTTGTGTGTGCCATGGTGCACATGTGGTGGGCAGAGCACCATTTGTGATAGTTGCTTTTCTACTTCCACAATGTAAACTCTGGGTACTTGGTGACAAGTACCCTGACCCACTGGACCCTCTTGCTAGTCCCTCTCCATGACTCCTTTAAAAATATTTTTTATTATTTATTTACATGTACATGTGCGGCTGTCTGTATATGTTCATGTGCCTGAGGTTAGGGGCATCTCCTGGAGCTGGAGTTACAGGCAGTTGTAAGTTGTCTGACGTGGATGCTGGGAGTTGAACTCAGATTCTCGGATGCCATTACCTACTAAGCCTTCTCACCAGCTTCTCTTCATGATTGTTAAACAGAGTTTCTCTCCAAAATTGTTGTCCATTGTAAGTAATAACTGAGAAAAATTAAGCATTTTGTGACCTTTAAAAAAATGTCCTGTGAGCTGTTTGTGGAGGCTCACACTGGTAATTTCAAGGCCAGCCTGTGCTACAGAGTCTCTCAGAGTCTCTCTTTGAGGCTGGCCTCAAAGTTATGGTGATTCTGTTGCCTCACAGATATTGGGATAATAAGCCTCCTAACACTTGGCTTATAAGTGTAAGCTACCATTCCCAGGTCAAAGTACTTTTTAAGCCTAATTTCAGGACAACTAAGATATAGTTGTGTTTAAATATCATACCTGTCAACATGCATTGACTTAGTAACATTTTAATTACACAGTTCTAATTACCTTTCAATATCAGAACAATGAGAACAATGCCTTTGATTTATGTATTTGTTTAATTTGGAGAGTTGAAACCCTAACACCAAAAAGTATAATGGCATGACAGATTACATAACGTGCCTTAAAATGTGAAGGCATGATTGATTGCAGGCCAGCAAGCTGATGAGATGGACACTATGTTTACTTTTCAAGGGTTCCATTCTGCAGACTATGGAATCTACTTACCATTTCAATCCTTTTCATTGTTTCCTTCACCCTAAGCTTAAGAATGGGGAGAACCATATTTCCGCAGCACACGCCACCGTAGGGGTTTCTATCTCAGTCATTCAGGGCACGCCACAACAGGTCACCCTTCCTGGATCCACATCAGACTATGACCAATGGCACAGGCCAGGGAGCAGGCACGCAAACCCAGAGTGTCCCTCTACACTGAGAGTGGATATTTGTCTCTATAGTCCCATGATTATTGCTTCCACCTTTATATTTTGCTGTCTTGTTTTTGTGGGCGCAACTTAAACTAGTGTGAAGTTCATTGGCTACTAGGAAAGCATCTTTCTATTTCTTAAAGAAGCTATAGATGATATCCTAGCCCTCTAATTTACTGTTGTCATTTAACCTAGCTTTGCATATTGCTTCCTTTATTTTGACTATACTTATGGCCACGTTTCTATTATAAAGCAATTCGAAAATTAAAATATGTAATTTCAAAAAAGTTCCTGAAAGCAGTAACCAAACTGCCAAAAATGACCTTGAAAAATAACCCCTGTAGATTTTAGAGATGTAGAAGTTCAACAACAAATGCAAATGTAATGTGGAACAAAAAAGAATAGTCACAGCATTTCACCAACACAAGTCTCCTGCCCAAGCCAGCCTGGAAAGTGTATTTTTCTAACCTTTTGAAAAACAACGTGCCCACCCTTCTAAATAAAATGCTGCTTCCTCCACACTTTTATTCTCTGCTGAAAAATTCTTTAATGGGATGATTTCTATGAAACTCTACATTGGCATCTAACCACTTCGAAGAGCCTGTTCAGCATTATTTTAGGTTATGTGTGTTGAGAGAGAAATTGTGATTAATAAAGAGATATAATCAAACTGAGTCCATTTCAGGGAAGGAGCAAGGAAGAGACTGTAGCTCATTTGAATTTTGGCTCTAGATTCTTCTTTTTATTTAAAAAGTACTCAGATACAGTATTTATTTATTTTTGCTTTTGCTTTTATTTGGGCAACAGTGATCTCTCTGAGACTCTTACGAGTAGAGAAGCCAGACTGTTGCCAACTTATAGATTAAAAAGACACATGCTTATTTCAAAGTGGTCAAAAATGAATGCCAAACCAATAGATACCCAGAAATAAACAAGTTAAATTTAACATGAAGCAAGTCAACCATACCCTCTTTTGTTCTCTGAATATTTTGCGTTAGAATCATCTGAGAAAATTTCAGATCTGCTCCCTAATTATATGAAAACAACCAGAACAGGTTTCTTAGATTATAGGGGGAAGAAATGAAAATTAAGCGGTCTGTTCGCACAGAGGCCTCTAGGTCAGGACAATAAGTAAGATAGCCTTTCACCCTGTGGGCTCTTCACATGGACTTTTGATCATTAGATGAGAACTGAGGAGTGGGTCAGGATAGGGACAGGGGATGCCCACACAAGCAGGGCTGCTTTTCATAGTTGTGACTCTCTGCTAAGTCATTATGTTACGTTCCGCTGCCTTACTAAAGCCAGGAGCCCATTTCTTCCTTCAGACTCCCTTCCGACTGTGGCCTTCAGACACACACTGTGCAGAATGGTGACACCGGTTTGAGTGTAAACAGAGGGATAAAGGAGGCAGCTTGGGCCCTCCCTTGACATAGTGACATTGTGACAAAGCTAACTTCTTCCTTAGAGTAAATTTCTGATATTTTCATCAGAAGGGTCTAGAGAAGAACAAGCTAAAACCATGTCAGAGGTCTTCAGCAAAGAAGTGCTTTTGATCAATGTTCCCAATGATGTGTTAACTGGACTTTTTTTTTAAATGTATACATTAAGAGATAGAAGAGAAGCAAAGAAAAATATCTTTCTTAAAACCCTGGAAGGTATTACTGCAGGAAGTGGGTAATGTAGTGGAGTAGCTGGCAGGTAGCAGGGGCCGGCTAAGGCATGAGGAGTAGTGAGTGGGACGGTGGGTGGCTGGCTTTCTGCAGTGTACCGCAAGCAGGGCAGCACTCTTGGTGGGTTAAAAATATCCGCAAGGTGACACTAGGACAAAGAGCATGCACATTTTCCTTTCTTGTGTTGCAACTACCCTTGGCAACACTAAACCGCATGTTCCTATGCCTGGTAAGGGATTTTGTCTTTTCTTTCTTCCTTCCTTTCTTTCTTTCTTTCTTTCTTTCTTTCTTTCTTTCTTTCTTTCTTTCTTTCTTTCTTTCTTTCTTTCTTCCTTTCTTCCTTCCTTCCTTCCTTCCTTTCTTTTTTTTCTTTCTTTCTTTCTTTCTTTCTTTCTTTCTT
>NW_021620660.1:1495668-1506179 GCF_004785775.1 Grammomys surdaster | reverse complement strand
GTGTTTTCTTCTTTCTTTCTTTCTTTCTATCTTTCTTTTTCTCGTTTTTTTGCTTTTTTTCTTCCTACCTTCCTTTCTTCCTCCCTCCCTCCCTCCCTCCCTCCCTCTCTCTCTCTTTCCTTTTTAAATAGAAACCCAGTTTCTTCTGTATATGGCTCTTACTCTGATCCACACAGGCGTGCGGTCACATGCCTTGTATATATTTACCCATATATGCTTTTTCAATGCAAAACCCAAATGGCAGATGATCACCTACCTTCCCAGGTCTTCTGCTCGCACAGCACTGTCAGGTCCAACTGGGGCACATCTGGGACAAAGCTCTCCTGCTGATCCTCAGCTTCACGACTCCTCTGTTGTTTGGGGTCAGTTATACTGGGATTCTCTTGAATCTTCATTGTGGGGCTCTGCAATAACAGCACAGTGTCCCCTAATAGCTACTGTTCACCAAGATAAAACAAGATCTGCATTGATTCCACGCCTTCTGAATGCAACCTCTCAAGCCACAGCAGCTAACATTTCCACTGCAGAATAAAAACCAGGGCTTGATGCCCCCTGGGCACTATCTGGCTACTCTCACGCAAATAGCCACTGTCCATCTGTCAGCCTTTAACTTTTCTTCTTGGAGGAGAGAGGCAAGATGATTTCCTTAGGCTGCTCCTCCAGATAACTCCAGGCAGCTGACAGGTCTTGAGTGATTACTGACTAAGCCCAGGAAGGAGAAGGAGTTTATGTTTCTTAAAGGAGCATGGCCCATCAAATGGTAAACAACAACAAAAAGCTGGCCACGGTTGCTAAGGCTGTGGCAGCAACATGGTGTGTCTGGCAAGCAGTGTCTTCGCTGCTTAGGTAAACATTCTGGCAAGGGCAGGGGAGAAGCTGGGGCTACCACACTCCTATGAGCCTTCAGGCTTAGATCAATTAAATGGGGCTGTTTTCTCTAGAGTGTGAGGAGAACAGACTATTTATGGAGGCACTCTGGGTATTAAAACATTGTTGCGCAAATTCAAATGGCTGGGGTTTGGTGTTTCATCTCAGCTAGGAGTGAGAAACAGACCCTGAAAACAAGCCAAGAATACAGGGAGAACGATCTTCCCTCCCAGTAAAAGTAAGAGCTGGCAAGTTGGTGATATGTAATTTTATCCTAAAAATATGCAGTTGTCATTGTTTTTCTATTTATTCAGTTACCTTGAATAATAAAGCTGCATTCAGCTCTGCCATTGGTAGTACCCATGCCTGGCTAGGAAATGTTGGAAGGGAAAAATCTTCCTTAAAACACAGATATTTAAGCTAAGTGCTTGTGTGTGTGTGTGTGTGTGTGTGTGTGTGTGTGTGTGTGTGTGTGTTTAAAATGGCAATTAAATGAATTCTTTTGCAACAAAATTGTCTTCTTAAGTTGTTCTCTTGGCATATTGTAAGTTAAGCCTGTCATATCTCTTCCAGCTTTCATGAAATCATAAACAACTGTGTTTAAATATTTTTACTTGAAAATGTACTTTTCAAGTAGCACATATCTATACAAAATATTTTCTTTGGGGGTAAATGAACATTTATCTTTAGTTATCCTATTATTAATTGAAAAATAAAACCCAAGAACATCTGGAAACCATAAGTGAATTTATTAATGTAGGAGATGTTGTTATACTTAAAATGCTATTTAAGCCTCCCAGCTTCTTTTAGGAGCTGTCTCACCCACTTTGTGATCACCAGAGGAATTCTTGGTGCTTTTGTGCTATTCTGTTTCTCTTGAGTGAAGCATGAAGACTGACATTTCTTAACATTGGGAACAAAACAAAACTTCAATCTGGTCGTGGTGAGCAGTAGCATTACAGGAAACACCAAGACTTTATACTCTATGGCAGTACTTCTCAACCTTCCTGATGCTGTGACCCTTTAATACAGTTCCTCATGTTGTGGTGACCCTCAACCATAACACTATTTTGTTGCTACTTCATATCTGTAATTTTGCTACTGTTATGAATCATAATATAAATATCTGATATGTGACCCCAACTACTGCTCTACAATATTCTGAGTGTCTTATCTGTCTATTGGGAAACAGTCATATTAGCCTAAGTGGACCAAGGATTAAAGCTTCAACCTGGTACTCAGATTTTAGATGTTTTAGGGACTATCAGTCAAATTTTTGTGTGAATGTATGGGCTTGTATGACTATAAATGTGTAAGATAGAGAGATGGACATGCTTAAGGTAAATAAGTACTTCTCAATAATCGTATAAAGTTCTTGTGAAGATCTAAGACATGATAATCAAAGCCTGCAGGCCTACAGTACAAAAAAGAGACAGCCAAGCAGAAGCCACCATTCCTTCCATTGCTATATGGTACCATGTAAAGACCAATGAGTAATATGCCAGGCCCCCAAACTGTTAGTGAGGGGACTAGGAGCCACAGCACGTATGACTGGATTTAAGGTAAAACACGCTATATCGAAACATGGAAGACATTTATGTATCATGGAAAAAATTGAGCAAACAGCCAAGAGTGTGCATGCCATTAATCAGCAGGAGCAGTTGACTCAGGCAGCAGGAGTGGGTGGAAAGGATGTAGAAGAAAGAGTTCAGGTTAACTTGTCAAGAGCACCCTCACATACAGAAATATTTTTGGTTTAAACTTTGTTGTTTACACATATGTCTACTATCTTCAGTTCAATCAAAAAGTAAATTAATTGCACAATTTTCACTTCAGAAATCTTTCATGCTATGATGTGGAGCACAATGGACCTCCGTCAAAATGCTGCTTCATAGGATAACACAAAGAATCTTTGCTTAGTGGAATAATGCCTGGTTCATGTATAATAGGCAGGTAAGGGTGGGTTTTGGAGGTAGAGCCCTGAGTATAATAGCAGCTTTGCTTTGTCAAGGCCTGTGAATCAGCCTCCTTGAGCCTTAGCTTTCCCTTTTCTAATACTGTATTGTGACATCTTAAGGTTGTTGTGAGATACAAATCAAAAACATATACAACAGACTGCCCACAGCAAGAGTACATAGATTTCTGTTCCTGCCTCTACTCCCTTCCCACTTCCTTAGGCAAAGGTTTATTGAACATGCATTATGTCCTGGGCAATAGACTTCACAAATGCATAAGGTATAGAATTCTGGGTGGAAGAGAAACTTTGGAGGTCTGAGTGCTGGAGGCACCTTTCCCCACCTGGGCCTCCCTCAGGTGGCATTCTGCATGTAGGTTCACACCATTCACTTCAGTCTCTTAGCCTCATCATTGTCAAGACTCGAACCTGTCCAGCCGAGCTTGCTTTGCTCTCTTCTGTCCCCAGCTTTGGGTGTTAGATGAGTTCACAAGCCATTCCCTATACAGAATTTAGGTAAGTGGCTGAGGATGACAGTAAGAATGAGGCATGACAATACTTGAGGCTGCTGGACAGTGCAGCTTTCCCAGGAAAAACCAGTATTAACTGAAGACACAGGAAAGCACCAACATTTACTGTTTGGCCTAATAATAAAGGAGAGTAGACACAACACAGTCCCAAGGTTCAAGTGTGCACAAGCTGCAGCAGTGTGTGGTGAGTAGGTCAGTCCTAGTTCTCAGGGTCATCGAGAGCTTGGACTTCAGATTGTGGGACAAGCAACTCTCAGTCTTGCATGGCAAGCCTTAACATCTCCCCTTCTCCTCACTTCCTTTTCCTTCTTTTGTTTAATTACTTTTTTTGAAGCAGGATGAGAAAAAAGGCAAATAGGCTTTTATGATGAATATCCTGTTTGTTATCAAAGGCATGCTTCTAATCACACTTAATTGGTGGGCTTAGAAGGCATAAAGAACATAAAAATATCTTGAAAGAATTTAACACTTTCCTGGCTTAGAATTCTGAAATAAAATCATTTCTCTCTGGTAATTCAATGCCCTTCCATACAGCTAATAATTCTTGCTTGTTTCATTTTCATGGCAAAAAGATTCATGAGTTTACTGTTTGAACAGTCTAGACTTTATATAAGGTACAACATATTTTCACAATATAAAATTCTTTGGCTTGGGGTTGTAGAGATGGCTCAGTGATTTAGAGTGCTTACTACTCTTACAGAAGACCCAAGTTCAGTTTCCAGCACTCACATCAGTCAGTGCACAACAGCCTGTAATTACATCTGTAGGGAGGTCTGATATCTGTGGCCTCCGTTGGGCATCTAGACTCACATGCATATGTATAATTGAAACAATAGAAGTAAACCTTTAAAGAAAAATGCTTAGCTTACAGAAGGATCTGAAGTGTAAGACACCCCCATAGTAAGCACAACTCTGAAAACGTATTTTCAATCATGTATTTTAGAAGGGGGCACATGAGTGGTAAGGATGCTTTCTATTCTGGTGACCTGGGATTTTAAATGAGTTTCAGAAAGAAAGGACACTCTAGGTTCCATGTGTCATGAAACATATGCTACCTCTTTCTCAAGTTACCTTTGATCACACAGCCCAGGGAAGATACTTTATTAAAGTGCCAACCTCTCCAATGCCCATCACAAGGAATGTTACTTTTCTTTGTGACATTTTGAAGTGACTTTGAACCTTTTTCATTGTATGTCATTAAATAAATTTTAATTCAAACCTCAGAAGAAAGGAATGTTAAACTTTTGATGAATGGTACCTCCTTGAGACTCTTAGAGATCCTTTTTTTTTTTAAATAAAAAAAACTAATTAAAGACATGCAATGAAGGTACAGGGTCATGATCATTTTCTAAACAGTGTTGGCATGAGGTATGTTTAAAGCAGCCAATTGATATTTGAAAAAACAAAATTATACTGAAACAAGGGAGAGTATGTTAAAAATGGAAAACAAATCATCCATTTTATAATGAATAGTAATAAAAATAGTCTCTCAAAATAAATGTAATCTCAATCCTGTGAAGTAGTATCTTTTCCTTCATTGGTCTAGCTATGATAAAGGATGACATTCAGAGTTTGTCCTTGATTTTAATTCACCATCTAATTTCTTCTCCTAACTGATGGTGGTGGTATTTTTTAAAAGTGAATGCTTATAGCGAGCCAGTTGCTGACTGGAGCTACGTATGGATGGCGCGCGTAAGAAGCAGATCTGGCACTCAGGAGAAGAATTTAAGAACTGCCCTAATGATTGTGCTGTGAACTAGAGTCATAGGGAGGCTACTGTGAGTTTGAGTGCCACTTAGGATTATGATGTACTCTCGTGAAGTTCATTGACAAGACTGTTCTGCTACACTTTATCTCAGAAAAGCTGAGAAGACATCTCTAGGAGGCTGGCAAGATTTAAGCTTATGTCCAATGTCAAAGGGCTTTCTGTGAGCCAAGGAAGATGGCAGAGAACAGAAGAACCATGCACCCTAAGAGGTCTCCCTAAGAGACAACAGCAGCCCAGCATCCTAGCCTATTGCTTTGGTCCCGTGGAAGGAAGGACACTTGAGTTGGAAATAAGATATGAAGGAATTATCACAGTGGCAGAAGCTGGAAGTCAAAAAGGAAAATGATGCAGTCTCTACCTAGGTTTTTTGAGGGGTGACAGAGTCTTGCTATGTAGCCAGACTGTCATTCTTAGTGCCTTAGCCTCCTGGGTGCTGGGGTTCCAGGCACAAGACATCATGTACAGCTCTCTGTCTATGTTGATGAAATATACATGACAAGAATCAAACAAAAGAAATATAAGAAAGCTACAGCATTAGTGGGAAGGTTTTCATTAATTTACAATTGTTTCTTGTGAGTGTACACCCTTCTAAGAAGAAAATTCCCAATTTTTCTGATTCCTTGTGTTTTCACTGGTAGAGATCATATCTAAGGCTTTCTACATTCTATACACACCCTGTACCACTCAGCCATGCCACTCACTTCTACCTAGTACAGTGTATGGATTCCTAATCTGCTAGACTCAATGCTCTGTGGGGGCAGTGATTCTGGCCGTCATTAAATGCTCAAGAATAGAACATATGTAAGACAATTTAATAGACGTTATTAAATAATTCCATTAATAAATTGGGTCATCACTCAGAAAATTTTAAGAAATACTCATCTACAAAGACACTTCTCTCTATATTATTAATGTATTTACATTTAACAGTATTTAGAGAAAAGCATTAATTCTTCCCAGAAGCATATTACAATTGACACTGGAGCAGGACGTATTTAGAAACAGGAGATGTGATATACAGACATAAATTTAAAACTCAGACACTAAACTGAACCAGAAACAGGCCCAAGAGAAGATGAGGACTTGAATCAATGCGGCACCATCAAGGTGACGCATACACAAAGTCGGGAAGATGACTAAAACTTAGATATACAGCCACTGCGGAGATGAGTGGTTTACTTAGTCTGAAACAAAAGGAACTCAACAGAGTAGCTTAATCTGAATTTGTGTTAATTTGAAAAGGAATGAGGCAATTCTTGTCATGGAGGAGTTAAAGCTTACTACTTATGTTTTATATACTTAAAAGAGGCATCAAGTCATTGAAACTGCAAACTAGTGACTTCACTGTTTAAAGGGATACCCAGAGAAATATCACTATGCTATTACAATTTATCTTTACAAGGGGTAAAATAATCTGCCTGCGTTTCTAAACACAATCCTGTCACTTACCTCACTGGCTATTATCAACAGGCTAGTACCATTTCCCAAGCACACTCAAGAATAAAGGCAAAGTCTAACCACTGGTCTCGCTTTTGTTAGCTACTCACCTCATAATGCTGAGTGTCTCTACTGCCTCTTTCATTTTCTTTGCTATCAACAACAAAAACAAATACAAGAATCATCCATCTATTTTATAATCTCTTTTATCCATTCATATTATAATTTTATTTATTTTAAAAGTGGTCAGAGTATCTCTGAACCAAATTCTTATAAAATTAAAAAATAAGGTAGAACAGAAAGTTAAAATGTAATAAAGAAGCTAGGAAATTCACTAATATACCAGGTGTAGCAACACATGTAGGTTGATAGCATCTGGGACTGCACTCCAAAGATCTGCACATGTTCAAGCCAGATAAAATCCCAGCTTTGAGAGGTTTGGGCCAGGAGTCCCAACACCAGCTGAGGAGCTCTTGGCATTCAATAGCTGGTAGGAGAAGAGTCAATTTTATTTAAGGATGTGATCCACACTCTGTGGTAGTTCCCACACCTAAGAGTATTTAGACAACACACTTGGGCTTGTTTGTCTTTTAAAAAGACTAAATATGAAGTTGGATATGTAGGAAGTGGAGTGGATCTGGAGAAGTTGGAGGAGAGAGGTTGAATATAATCAAAATAGATTTTATAAAATTTCAAATAATAAAAAATGTTATCCCTTATGCATGTAAAAAAAACCACATGTGGATATAACTGTTTGCCATAGTAATAGAGTCTGTATCCGAAATACTTAACTTGCAATAAATACTTCTCGCTACATACAATCCTCTCTTTCTCCTATTTTTTTTAATTCTTCTAACTCACATTGCATTTAGTGAAGGAAATCATTCATGCCCTTGAAAACTAGAGTGAGAAGAACATTCTCCAATTACCTCTCAGAAGATACCAGCTCAACAGCTTCAGGTTCCGGTGTTTCTTGAGATTTCACGGAACTGAGACTTTCCATGTTCTGTAACACAACAAATGTTGGTTGCTAGGAGGCAAAGAAAGAAAAGTTCAACACCATATTCTCCTTTCTTTAAAAGAGACAAATCAGGGGATGTATAGATAGAGACACACTTGTGTTTGTTAAAATGATGATTGTTGCCATAAAGGTATATTGAGCCCTATCATCCCTTTAACAAAGACACCTGGCGTCATGGAACCAGACAACTATAACACCCTCACTAGCCAAAAAGGCATTTATGGCTCATGTGCAAAACTCAGACTGCCAGAAAATCAGGATGGCTGGGAAATACAAAGAAGGGGTGATCTCCACTCCAATCTATCAGTTGCTGGTCATTCTGTAGTTTTCTTTTTGGTCTTTGTTGTTGTTTTTGAGACAGTCTCATGTGAAGAAGGATGACCTGGAGGTGATTCACATGCCTGCATCTGGAGAGTGCTAGCATGTGTGCCCTTACACCCAGCTTAATTTATTACCATTGTAGAATATGAAGCCAATATGACCTCGAGTAAACAATAGGCAATGATGAGACGAATGGTCTGATTATAAATCAATTTGGTCCAAAATCTATCTCACAGGCTGCAGTATAGTTCAGATTGGAACACCTTCCTAGTTTAAGCAAGGCCTGGATTCAATTTCCTGCATAAGGAAAGAAAAAGAAGTGTTCTGGGCATGCAGATCTGCTATTGGGGGCAGTGTAAACTAGTGTGTGCACAACAGAAACCAGTTTCTCAAAGAATAGAACTATTATATAATTAAGATATATTAATATTGGGCATATACCCAAAGCACTCCATATCCTACCACAAAGACATCTGCACATTCATGTTTACTGATGCACTATTCAGTGCTATAGGAGAATGAAGCCAGCATAGATGTCCACCCACAGAAGAATGGATAGAGAATGAATGTGGTATATACACAGTGGAATTTTAGTCAGCCATTAGCACAAACAAAATCATGAAATTTGCAGGAAAATGGACAGAACTGGAAAGGTTATATGAAATGAAGTGATCCAGTCTCAGAAAGACACAAATGCATCTTTTCTTTCATATGTGGACCCTTAACTTTTAATATATGTGTATAATAAGTAAGGACTTAGGGGAGTAGGTACAGATTTTGAAGGGAGACAGGAAACCACAAGAGGAGAACAAGGAGTGTGCAGAAAGTGGGGGCGGGTGAAGGTCTCATGTGACATCAAAGTGCAAAGGAGGCTACAAGGGTCAAGGGCAAAAGGATGGAGACAGATGGAGAAAACACCAAAATACAACCCAATACCATTTTTTTTTAAAGATAAAGAATCAAGGTTTTATCACAAGAAATCAGAGCAGGTTCTTCTCGGTGCCACCCTTGTACTTGATCTACAGCTTTCCTTTCATCTGAAAAACAGCTAGTAAGTTCTGACTTTTCAACAAACTTGCCATGTTTATATACAAATCTAAGATTCATTTTGTTTGTGTACCATTGAATAAAGAAAGAATGCATTGCCTTCTGAATTCTGTGTCTTGGCAATTAATGTTTAACTTTCCTATTCAGGGCCTATGATAGAAACAAAGGTATTATAAACACTGTGACAAAATGCATTTAGGTCAAGCAGACCATGAAAGTGGTGAGGACAAGATCAGTGATCACATTTGTTGCTGTGTTACTGGTGCCCAGCATAGCTCAGTTTGAGTTATCAATGTGCTAAATTGTACAAGATTTGCTGCCTTTTTAGGGTATAACATGGAGCCCAAACTCAATGACTCAAAGAACTGGAGAGAGGGTGGAGAGAGAGGCAGGGAGGAGAGGAGGAGGAGACAGACAGAAAGGTGGAGAGAGACAGAAAGAGAGGGAGAGGGAAGGGTAGAGGGAGGGGGAGGGGGAAAGGGAGAGGGAGGAGGAGGGGAAGGGGGAGGGGTAGAAGGAGGAGGAAGGAGAAAGGGAAATATGCAGGAGCACATAACAGCTGCCATCTTCAGCACAAAGCTCTAGGCATGCCCTGGGAATTTTCTTCTTCATTCCAACTCACAGGTAGAGGAAGCAAATGGGACATCTCACCAGCCAGGCCTGCAAGCCACACACATCTCTTCTCACATCTCAGCAGTAGAAAGACAGGGTATGAGCTGTTACTAGGCATATGGCTACTTCATAACTGGAAGAAAAGGATGAGGATGGAGATCTAGTGAGTTCTTCTTAGGGCTTCATTGTGGTATCAGTAGTTCTTTGTGTGCGTGTGTCTCTGTGTGTGTGTACATGAGAGTGCATGTATACATGCATAAACATGAATTCGCAGGATTTCTCCTGCCATCTTTTGAGATTCAGGGATCACTCAGGCTGCCAGTCCATGTATACCTATTGATCTATCCTGCTGTCCCTAGGTGATATATTTTAAGCAATAAAACGTAAAAATATACAAGAGTGACAAAAGGGGATTTCAACCTGCCACAGATCCTTTGCTAACGAGGCCACAGTGTCCTTTCTTTAACTCAAGGTTAGAATCATAGACTTGTTTTGACTGGCAGCATTGCCCTGACCTTCAGGTTGACATGTTTGTTCAAAGGAAGCCTTCTGCCCTTGTCCTCTAAAAAGCTCTGTCAGCATGAACAGCTTTTAAAGACAAAATCATTTTCCTCCCATGTATAAGTGCTTCAGTCTTTGGTCAAGTAGGTTTTTGTGTCTAGTTTTCAATGCCAATACTGGGCAGAGGGGCATTTAAAATAATTTCTGCTCCAACGCTAGCTGCATCAAGACATTTGTTCATTTAGACTGAAGGTTATGTTTATAATTGTATCTAACTTGAAATATCCATAAAGAGTAGTAGAGTTAACCCACCTTTCCCAGAGTATCTGACATTAACCTTTATAATAATTCCAAGAATAGACTGTAACTTAAACACATATTTAGTATAGTAGACATTGTGTATGCATGTGTGTGTGTGTGTGTGTGTGTGTGTGTGTGTGTGTGTGTGTGTGT
>NW_021620660.1:1384556-1495658 GCF_004785775.1 Grammomys surdaster | reverse complement strand
TGTGTGTGTGTGTGTGTGTGTGTGTGTGTGTGTGTGTGTGTGTGTGTAAGTTGACAAAGTGAGCTTAACGCTTCTCAGGAGGCATGTTTGTAAGGACTTTTCCTGCCTGTGTGAGTGTGGTCAATGCTTTATCTGTATCCTCTCTCCTAGACAGTGTCAAGATTTTCCTATATCAGCCTCCCTGGTCCTGGGATTATAGGCATTACTGGAATTATGTGCCACCATGCTTAGCTATGGTTGAAGCCTTCTAAAAATAATTCTGGGAATTGAGCATAGAATAAGTCATTCTTAAACAAAGATTGAATGTGCTTTTCTTTGCTTACTTGTGAGTGTAGTCAAGTCAGAGGAATAGTTGGTAAGTTTTGCATCTGACTGTACTTGACCTTTGTCTCATCCTCTTAACATGCAGACTTCAGGTAGGCAGAAAATGTGTTCCTGTCTTGATCACCATTTATGCCCTCACTACCCACAGAAGTGCATGCTGGTGACCTGTGTGACTATGCCAATGTTTCACGGTGGCAGCCGTAGTCACATGTGGCACTTAATAGAAAACAACTGCCATGCAGTTTGGGCAGGATAGCTTGCTGTATTATGCTGTATTTGAGATCAAGTTTGAAAGCATTGTATTGATGGGTGATTCGATCTGCAGCAGCAGATGGAATAGTCTGGGGAGGGGCAGGCTGGAAGTGTGCAGATGTGCTAGCTCACTGTTGTGACTCCAAACTAATTTTAAAAGGTTATCAGCGATAAAAAAGGCAAGATAAAGGGGAAAGGGTTCAAAACAGTTTATTTTTAAATGACCTTTTATTTTTATGCGCATGGGTATGTATGGGATGAGGCATAAGCTTGCCAAGGTGTATATGTGTGTGAAGGTCAAAGGGTAACTTGTTGGAGTCAGCTCTTTTCTTCCACTGTGTAGGTCCCCGAACTAAGATAGTCAGATTTGGCAGGAAACACCTTTCCCTCAAAGCCATATTGCTGGTCCAGGAATCAAGGTATTTTAAATATAATAAACTACATTTGACAATTAGAAAGTTGGAAGAAGGCCTGAAGGTAAGGAAAGGAAGGTGCTTAAAAGAACTAAGGAGTATGCAATGGGGTTGGATCAGGTCACCCCAAGGTCAAAAAAGAACACAGAGCACAAGAAGAATGGGCTCTAATATGTTGACTCTGGTCCTATGTGAAGCACATGGAAACAGCATTTGTCAAATGCTGATGTGGAAATCATCTGTAGAAACAGCTTAAACCTTAGACTTGGTAAGTAAAGGTAAGTAAAGATCTGATAGAGAGGCGTCAAAAATTTGGGTAACACTTACATCCAAGTACGACTTAGGAAGGTAAGCCAATGAGGCTGCAGCAGAGCAGTACACAGCCACTGAGAAGAGGGCAGAGAGAGATCAGTGCCAAGGACAAGAGACAAAGAGACATGCATCAAACACAGGAGAGAGTAGGTCACAACAGAGGGGATCTTAAAGGGCCAGTTCATAATATAGAAAACTGAGTTCCTGAAGAAAAGTGTGTGTAAGGTTTGAGTACAGGGCTGGATAGGTAAAGGACCATGGCTAACAAGCGTCGATGGCTGAAGTGTTTGAATTAAACCCAAAGTGAGAGACTAGGCATCAGAACACTGGGGACACTTTGAAGCGGAACCCTTTACTGTGCTCACTTTTATCTGTAGTTTTAGCACATTTATCTGCATTTAGCCCTCAAAAAGCCAAAAGACATATCAATATCTTTCTTTTACATAAGTAGAAACTAAAGCTTCATGACGTACCTACCTTGTGGCTATTTGTTTTAGCAGTGCTGGGATTTGAACTTTCCACCTTACACATGAGAGTCAAGTGCGTACTGAGCTTTAGTACCTTTCTCACATGCCTTGCTCTATAATGACGAAGCTAAAACTGACTCAACATATAAGTAACTTCAAGACCCATTCTCCTCTTGGGAACCTCAGCTGAGATTTCAGACATTAGGTGGAAGCTGTTCAAAGAGATGTGAATCTAGTAGATCTTGTCTTTTGTTTTGTAGTTTTAACATAGTGTTTACTATAGAACTATATATTCTAATAGGATGTATTGAGAAAATAAAAGAGTAACATTTATAGTAACACCATTATATTATACAATCACTTTTGGGTAAACATTTTGGGTATAAAATTTTTTTCTTTCACAGTTTTTTTTCTGGGAATGGGTTATACACACACACACACACACACACACACACACACACACACACATACACACACACACACCATTGCTTACGTTTAATGAGGAACCCCATACTGGAATCCAGCTCTCTCACTTGTGTTCTAGGTATTCAGTCACCTATGTTTCATGCCTTTGTACTTAAAATGAAGATAGTTAATAACACTCTCCTACCTACTGGAAAGATTAAAATTATAAACTACTTCAAATACAATTATCAAGGCTTCCCTTCCCTTTGTATTAGTTTTCTTAACCATAATTTCTAATACTTACATTGTATCTTACTGAATCCATATCCAGGTATTAGCTACTTTTTGAGCTTATATTTTTAAATAGTAAACTTGCTTCTAATTCTCTGTGATAGGTTTATGATGAGAGAATTAGTACATAAGGTTTTGTGTTGTTACTTGTTTGCTTGTTTGTTGTTCATGTTTTAGTCCTGAGGTTAGAAGGAAGATGCAAGAGTCGGCCTCAGAGTGACTCTGTTCTCACACTGTTAGGCAGCCTCAGAGTGACTCTGTTCTCACACTGTTAGGCAGCCTCAGAGTGACTCTGTTCTCACACTGTTAGGCTGCATTCTAATTTTGGGAGAATAAAGAGACTATTTTCTAGGTCTATAGAGATGAGTTTATGAAAACCATGTGTATAGGAGACCGTCTGCTTGTATTCATGCTATCCATATGCAGTGGGGGAAAGAGGTTTAGTAAACTGATTTTCCAAAGGAGTTTTGTGTGTGTGTGTGTGTGTGTGTGTGTGTGTGTGTGTTTGCCTTACAGGATAACCTTAGAGTTAGAAAACAAACAAAAAAAAAACACTTGTCATTGAGTCAGGTAAAAAAATGGGATGGTTAGAGATTTAAAATTTATTTTAGATTAGAGTAAGGGAACTAGTTAAATCAAAGTTCGATTATCTTTTCTCCAGAAACTAAGGGAACAGATAGAGCTACACCCAAGGAGGCAGAGAGAGGATCCCTGGGGTGATACTGAGCTGGAGCCCAGCAACCTAATGCTGATTGGCAGCTCACTGCCTCTGTACCCTAGACCCCATGAGCTCTGTGTCATCACATCCTAAAGAGGCAAAAGAAAAAGCCCCAGGCACTCCTACTGCATGGACAAGAAGCCTGTGAGGGTCCGATGAGTTCTGTACATGGTCCTCCTCTTTGGCCGATCTGATGCTTACCATCTATAGTTAATCTCCCATTCTCTCTTGAGAAAGGATTCCATTTCTACCAGTGTTCTTCTTAACATCAACAGTGAGCTTCACTTTGTGAATTCAGATGGTTAGACCCTGTCCTCTCTTGGCCTCACCTCTGACTCTTGTCTCCTTAAGACACTCAGTTACCTGGTTTGTAAAACACCAAACTTGCTCAATTTTCCTCTACATTCTGGCTGCTGGTTATTAAGCCTATTTTGTGGGCATATTTTCCCATTGTCTAAATGTTTGTATGCCTCTTTAAGTATCTCTGATTCTGATGACGGTCACACACGTCTCTAGCCAATATACTTTTGCCTGAACAACAGGCCTAGATATGCAATTATCTCTTTGATAGCTCTTCTGCCATATTTAATAGGGCACCCAATCTTATCAGTCCCTAAGGGAAGCTAGGATATCATTTCCCAAAGTTATGTCTTCCACTCATAAATCGGCAGTGGCAATCTCCAGCAAGGCTGTGTATGTGGCCTTTGGTATCATCTTAGTTTAAGCTCTCATCAAGGACCAAGATTATGGTCAGAACTGCTCACTGCCGATCTGACTTCTGTCATTGATCACATATGCCATGTTCAATTTTGCAGTAACACCAAATTTAAGTAGTTCACATCCTTGCAAAGAACATTCCTGTGGTTTCTCATCTTACTCAATGTAAAGTCAATCATCCTGATGATGCTTGAAAATCCAGTTAATCTGCACCCCATCCTATGGCCTCTCAGTTTGAGATCCTTTTACTATAATGAGCTCTCCACAGTTCCTCAGACCTTCCCAGATAAATGGTTGGCTGGAGGTCTTGGTACCTGCAGTTTCACTTAGATGTCCTGTTTTATTGCCTCTTGACTTTATAAGCAAAGTTACATTCGCAGGGAGTTCTTCCTCATCACTGCCAAAGTGATTTATGATGTTTCAAAGCCTGAAGCTTAGCTTTCTAGCTTAGAAAGAATATGCTTTAAGTTTGAATACCTTTAAGAAGAACCATGGGTTTAACATCAGCTTTCTCACTGGTAACAGTATCTTCACTTGATCTTAGCCAAAAGACTGGGAAACGATTGGGAACAGTATCTCAAGTGTGTGAATAGCAGTGGAAAGAAATGTTCATTTCTTGAGTTACATGTCTAAACTTTATCTCAAAATAGTCTGATGGGAGATCCTGGATCAGCTAGGACTGTAATGGTATACCCTGGCCTCCAAAATTCCTAATATCAGGATTTTGACTCTCAGGAACAGATTTCTCAGTAGTTAAGAGCATTTGCTGCTCTTCCAGAGGACCTAGGTTCAATTTCTAGCAGCCATACCAGGCAGCTCACAACCATCAGAAGCTCCATCTCCAGGGGGACCCAGTGCATCAGGCTTCCACAGGTACCTGAACTCATGTGTACATACCTACACTCAGAAATACATACCTACTCATAATTAAAAATAATAAAAATATAACTTTAAGATTCACAGAACACACACAAAAAGGTCAAAGGTCTTTGAGAATACTATCACTTTGTAGAGGAACAAGTTTACCTGCCAAGTTTGCTGGCAGAATAAATTAAATTATTTATTACAACAAAGCCCACTGAGCTTATTTGTATTAATGCAGTCCTTGGATGCAGAAGCTGGTGGCTGGGGAGTGGCACATTCTTTCACATAGCAAAAATGAATTAGAACAAGGAGTCTCCCATTGAATATTTTCAAAGGAAGTCCAGACATGTATTTTAAGAAATGAATGTTCCTTTCCACTTCTCTTCATAGTTACCATCTAGAAACTTCACAGCACTATTCCATGTAGGAAAGTCGAGGGGTTAACTCATGGTTTTAAAAAAGGATTTTAACTAAGAAGTGTATTCTATAAAGCCAAACTTCAGACTTTTAATCACCAAAAATCTCTCTGGCACATAAGCAATCATAGGTCAAATAACAAGTGAATAGGGTTACTTTATGTAATTATTACTCTTCAGAGGCTAGAGATGTATATGTCAGTAGTGATGCACGTGACTGGCTTAAATGTTTTGTCTGTCTCTGTTTCTCTGTGTCCTTCTGGCTCTCTCTCCCTCTCTTCCCCCATATCTCTCTCTCTCCCTCTCTCTCTCTCTCTCTCTCTCTCTCTCTCTCTCTCTCTCACACACACACACACACACACACACACACACAAATTTACAAAGAAAGAAAACACTGATTTAAAAATACAGTCACTATGACCTGATTCTTTGTTTGAGAACACTATCAGACCTAACTTTCTAGATTGTAGTGCACATCTTTTATTTAGGGGAAAATGTAGGTCTTTTTTTTCTACGCACATATAGAAATTAACAACAGGACAAGAGCTGATCTATAGTTTGAATAACTATATGGACACCGCAGCATGAAGCTGTAAAACAGCTAAGCGACAAAGGAGACTAGAGAATCTGTACTCCAGACCCGTGCTCCGTTTCCCTTTCTACTGCAGACTCCAGTTCTGTTATCCATTTCTCCTCAGCGTTATTATTTTCAATTTTGATTTACTAAAAATAAGAATTAGAAGTATAAGTAAAATAGGAAGATGAACATTAAATAGTTATACAGATATTGTCACTGGCTGAAAGAAATGCAAAACCTTAGATATCAGGTTAAGGTCTCAAAGTTCTGGTATTGGGAAACTGTGTTGACCATTAATATCTTTTTGCTTTGATTAATTTGAGCTTAGGCTTGATGCCACCAAACATGAAAAAGTTCCCTGGCACAGCACAGAGGCCTCTCCAGCTACCTTCCCCCATCTGCTTTGTGTTCATCCAGTTTAAGCTTCATATGGGCAGGAAAAATTAAGATGGGTAAAAGAAAGGGGCTGTGTGTTATAAAAATTTTTATTTAAAAAATGTTTAAAAATTAGATTAAGAAAACCAGTTTAAGCAACATCAAAGTGTTGTCTCTTGCTCTTTCGGCAGAATGTCTGTCACAGTTCTCTGCCTTCATCACTACATTTATGAAAAAGAAATACAAATTCAAGCACTTTCTGGGTCAGTAGTCTTTTTCAGAACTCCTATAATTTTGTGACACTCTATTTTTCTATATTAAAGAAAAGAGATATTTCTTTAAAGGCTAAAGTAAAGAAGTTACTAAAGCTCTCACTTACCAGGAGCCCATCGTGGTTTTCATTGAGCTCTGCAAGCCTGGAACTGGATTTCTGACGCTTGGGTTTGCTTCTTTCCCCAATGTATTCACAAATATCATCCTGGAATCTTTCTGCTTCCTGGCTGTTCAAAATACACTCATCACAGCTGCTGAAGCCATAGGGAATATTTTCCTTATTGATAAGCTCCCTGGAAGGAAAAAGTAAATAGCTTAATCTTATTTTAAAATGTAAAGGGGAAACTTTTGAATATAGTCACTATATCATGTCTTACACGTAGGGATGTCATA
This sequence comes from Grammomys surdaster, assembly GCF_004785775.1. Lineage (NCBI taxonomy): Eukaryota > Metazoa > Chordata > Mammalia > Rodentia > Muridae > Grammomys > Grammomys surdaster. The sequence goes on along the minus strand of NW_021620660.1, from coordinate 1,488,861 downwards.
ATGACAGGCTTTAACTAATTTGTACTTTCAAAACATTACTATTTTAAACTACAAAGTTTTCAAAGAATTAACTTAGCAACGTTTAATCTATATGATGGATCAAATTAAACTGCCATCACAGCACTATGGCTTGGTAAGTAAGAAATGATTCAGAGTCTCACATCATACCTGAGTTAGTGTAATTCCCTAACCCTAAATCTGCATCTGAAAATAAATGAGTTTAACAATTAAGAATAGACATCATATTTTACTGTCAACTCAACCACGTCCCCCAGTGAAAGACAGCATTAAATATTTATTCTGCAATAAATTTATATTTTTATACCATAATAGAAAGAAAATTATGACTTAAAAAACATCCTATTTCAAAGTTTTACTATTTTTAGATATTTTTAGAACTGTATCATTTGGTCATTTCTAGAATGGAGAATGTGTGTGTGTGTTTAAATTGTATGAAGATTTATATATACTTACCAGAAACACCTTAAAGACAAGGTAAGTGAAGAGAGGAAGTGACAAGGTCTAGCATACAGGCATCACACTTATGCAATGTCTTCTTTGAATGGCTGCAGGAGTTTGGTTATAAACTCAAAATTCGATTTATCCCTCAAATTCTGCTTCTTATTCTGCACATTTTCCAAAGCTACTATGTGTCAATTATAATTTTTAGTGGAGGCCTTATCATGCTTGATAAGACTCATCTGTGTCCCCTCACTATTCCTGTGTCAGTGTTCTGATACCTAATATGCTTATAGTGAGAGAAAGGCTTCTCAGAAGTGATTCAGTGAAATGGAGGTCATCACAGCAGGACATCCAGTGTGAGCTCTGTCCATGTAATGGCCATTACGAAAGCTTGCACAGAAGGAAAATCCTGTTAGGACATTGAGAAGATAGCCATGTGCAGGCCCAGGACAGTGCTCTTGGCTGAAACCTGCTCTGTCTGCACCTTTATCTTAGACCTGCCAGCCCTAGGACTGTGAACAAATAAACACTGTTGTTTAAGACAGTCTTCTATGTATTTTGTGGTGGGAGCCAAGCAGACTAATATAGAAGCTAAACAATGTTATTTAGAATCAAATAGAAACGCTGATTTCTTTAGTCATTTGGGACAATGAACAAATAGCAGAATAAGCTGCTGAAATCGATCGGCAGCAAGATGGCAGTAGAGCTGTGCTTGTGTGCACCTGCTCCCGGGAGGTGGAGCTTCCCTTTGGTTATCAGCTACGCAGCAGCATCTCAGTCACCAGCACAGAGGGTGTGGAACACAGAAAGCCCCTCCTTTCCCAGACACACAACACTTGCCAGTCATATTTGACACGATTTAAATTTTACCTGGACTAAGAGTTCCAGGTCTTTTTTTTGTTGTTGTTGTTTTTGATTACGTAGATCTTTTCCTAGGTTGCACCTCTCCCCCATATTTCTTTCTTCCGTCTTCATGTATACATTATATTCAAATAATAATCATATTTACTATTCTTGCAACTGAGCATTTGTTGCTTTTTACTTTAAAACTGGCTTTTAAAATAATATTTATATAACAATCATTTGGATTACATTTCCAGGTCATTGTGCTTAGGAAGGTTTAGACTATTTTGACTTAAAAATGATACCTTGCTATTAAAAAAATAATAAAATAGAGATAAACATACATTTACTGTTAACCTGATAGCCATCAGATCCTTTAAACACAAAAATCAGATTGATACATTTTGTATACTAAATATACTCCTTCAACGTTTATGCTTTTATTATAGCAACAAATTATTTGAGTTTGATTTTTTTCTTGTAAATTTGACAAACAGCATATACATGAAAATGAATAATTCACAGTCTTTATTTATGCTCAGTGTTACTTATATAAAAACTCACAACAGCCTCAGTAAAACACCTACAATCAGACCATCACTGGCTGGGGACAGTGCCTAATGGTCACAGCTGTGAGTAGCAATGTGCAAAACAACATAATAAAGCAAGTGGATAGCCTTAAAACACTTTCTCACTATTCCACGAGGCTAACATTCGGGGTGAAAGAGTACAAAGTCTAGATTTATTGTTCTTTTTTTTTTTAAAAAAATAAAATCTGATGAAAATCTTAGCTCAATTGACTTAATCAGTTATAACTAAACTCTAGTAATAATGCACATCCTACAAGTTATAATGATGAGCCTTGGTGTCGTCACAATTTATGAAATACTAATGACTCTTATGGGGATGTCAGAGAGGACCAAGCATTTTGAAGTCATTACAAGGAGGAGGAAGGCAAAAGAAAATTCTGAGATTGTAGTAGAGGTGTTGGAAGAATCAGCAGCTAGAAAACATGCAAGGCAAAATGGTTAGGAGCAGGCAAAGAACGTTTAGGGAAACTGGTCAGTGCAGGTGAGTGAAAGTATCAGGAGACCCAGGCAGGGGAGAGACTTGCCAGCAAAGGTTACAGGCTGTGGTCAAAGTTGGGCCAGGTCAAAACTGTAGCTCTGGGACCATGAGAAATAAATAACTTTGTTGCTCAAACAAACAAACAAACAAACAGAGAAGACAGTGTGTTCTGGGTGTTGAGAAGCCCTGTCCAGCAAGACTGTGGCCAGAGTGTCTGGTAGATAGGTAGATGTCTCTCAACTAGACGAATAATGCAAGCAAGAAGCACAAGGAAGGGGCCAGGAAGGTGTTGTGATAACTTCTGTATGTTAGGCATATGTGGTACCCTAGGAAAATATAGAGGTTTGTATCCCAAGATTCAGAATAGGGAGCAGAATGAGCAGTGATGGAGATAACAGAGATGAATAATTACGGTTAGAGTCCCACAGGTGGTCTACAGCTAACCAGGATCCACCAGCCTCCATTTCTGTTGGTTCTCCTGATGTTGCTAGTTGAATACAATCAGTATAACACATGTAAGAAACATCCATGGACTTGGAAAACTAAGCTCTGCAAGTTCTCTCTGAGAAGAAGGAAAGGTTAGTCTGTGGCTCACATTCCTTATCCCTGTCAGGCCCCTACCTATTGTTGACTCTACCACCCCTATCTGCTGCCAGCCTCCACCTCTGTCTGCTGCCAGCCTCCACCTCTGCCTGGTGCCAGCCTCCACCTCTGCCTGCTGCCTGCCCCCATTCTTGCCTGCTGTCTGTCCCACCTCTGTTTCCACTATCATCTTCTTGCTATGTTACCACTTCCCACCCCACAAACTTATCTGCTGTACAAAGAGAGAGAGAGTAGAAAGCAGGCTGCAGTGACACAGTGAAGATATTTTTTAAACTGCCAAATCAGAGGGCAATCATTATGTTAATGAATAAATTATACTTGTGGCATAATAAAACAGACAGAATGCAAATGAATTATGGTGCTAAATGCTTTGGATAAACCTGTCAGTGGGTGATTTCAAATGTGAACATTTCTGGTGCTACATTTTTTTCTAGTTTCTAAGGAGATATTACAACTGGTCTTTTCTGCCAGGTCTAACACAATTCTTACACTAACAAACACTTCCTTGTTAAGTCAGCGGGTTAGATCATTGCTGCTGATGTTTGTGTGAATTTGTATGTTAACACAGCTCTTGAACATTGCAATATAGCAGGGGACTTATTTACACAATTTATCTTCTGATTTTCCTTCAGCAAAAAAGGGATTTTTTTCATAGAGCTCTTGCTATAGATTATAGAGCTATAGAGTCCAGGGGGAAAGAATATGTAGAACTAGGATCAAGTTTGGTTTTGGACATTTAAGCAGGTCAAAATATTAACCACAGAGTGAATGGAAATAAACTTGGAACACTATAGGGATACCTGAATATAGTCAATTAATAACATATATTAATTTTTGTTGAAAATAGGCATCATGATCATTGATATGAATGATGATTTGCATTCATATTTTACTGAAGTCATTAATGGAGTATAAACTATTTGTAATACAATTCTTGAAATTTATGCTGCAGTTTTTAAACTTTTAAAGCTAGCTAATATTATAATATGGAACTTAAACTTTTCTTCTTTTGATTAAAAAGTTCAACTTTTTAAAAAAATATTAAAACATAGCCAGGTTAATGCAAGCATGCTCCACTGGTTAATAAAGGGGAATCAGTTCTTCTGAACTACTAAGCTAACTTAATGTTGACATGTACAGAAGAAAATGCCTCTGGATAGGATTTATCAGGAAGTTATGAAATATATAAATGAAGACTTGGAGTCCTCCCAAAATACACAGATCTAGATGAAACAGAGATACTAAGTGTGGTGGTTTGAATATGCTTGGTCCATAGGGAGTGGTACTGTTAGGAGGTGTGACCTTGTTGGAGGAAGTGTGTCATTGCGGGGGTGGACTTTGGACATCCTATAGTCAGGCTCCACTCAATGTGGAAAAGAATTTCTTCCTAGCTGCCTGCAAGTACCAGTCTTCTGGTTGCCTTCAGAACATGATGTAGAACTCTCAGCTCCTCCAGCATCATTCCCAACTGGATACTTCCATGCTCCCACCATGATCATAATGAACTGAACCTCTGAACCTGTAAGCTAGCCTCAATTAAATGTTATCCTTCATAAGAATTGCCTTGGCCATGGTGTCTCTTCACAACAATGGAAACCCTAACTAAGATAATAAGCCACATAGGAGTGTCTAAATGCCCACTAAGTTAAGAATGATCATAATGAAACTTGTGAGTTTTAATCTAGATGCTGAAATGAGAGGAACATATAATGTAGTGACTGACTTGAAAACAGAAAATCTTGAGCAGTAAGTGCCTATAATAGCTTACTTGTCTCGACTATGCCAAACATCATCCTGCTTCTTAAATGGATGTCCTCGCTGCCTGGTAGGCGTAGAAGATGCTGCTGATGGTCCAGGTTCTGAGTCCTCTGAACTTTGGTCTCCAGAGCTATTGACATCAAAAAGATGCTCTTCTACTGCTGACCTGATGGTTCTTTCTAAGAGTCTAGTTAAAAACAAACACCAAGTTAATGAAGCAATCAAAGTTACCAACAATTGCCTTTAAAACATACCAATATTTCAGAAGTATCTCTATTCCCATAGATGGCCTTTAGTACTTCATGAGCAAAGACAGAATGGTACATTCATCTAAAATACTTGTATTTTACATGTAAAACAAATTGAGTTAAATTATACCAGCTTATTTGTTTCATTTTGTGAGTCTGTAGTGACTGAAATGTTCAAAGCGAATCTAGCAACAATTGTGAGGTAGTCAGGAAGTAAGGGCCACTTGACATAAGATAGAATGAGAAAAGTTTTCATTATAAAGTAACAATTAAATAACTTTATAAAGAATGATTTCTCCAGTTTTCATGCCAGTTTTGTAGAAGATGACAGTCTGATTTACAAAGCAAAAATATTTTAGAATATCTATTATATACTTACAATCTCAATAAGATAAAGTTACATAGGGATTCAACCATCTTTTTTCAGCGGGAGCAGTTCACAAGAACAATTACAATTCATAATAGCATAGCATAATATTTTGACATTTCTAATTAAATCATAATTTATAAAATTAAAACTGGGCCCACACAGTAAGGACAAAGGGCCAAAGCAGTGTCATGATGGGCATGTTCTTACCTTGTCTGCTAATCTTTCCTTGTGTAACAGGTAACACTCTACGTGGCTCTATATTTGATACTAATATATTTACATTCTCTGTGTTGGGACACAGAAGATGAAAAGTCACAGTGACCACTTCATTTAGGCTATACTTTCCCCTTGTCTTCAAGTAATTTTAATACATTTACAAGACAAGACAAATAAACTGGTGTAATTTAACTCATTTTTTAAAAGATGCAATATACAAATATTTTAGATGAACATACCATTCTGGTTTTGCTCATGAATAAATAGTGGGAAATAGAGATACTTCTGAAACATGGGTATATTTTAAAGGCAATCATTGGTAACCTTGATTGCTTCATTAATTTGGTGGTATGTTTTTAACCAAGATGCTAAATAACATCACTTTGCCCATTGACACTGCTCTGAATGAGTCTTACAAACATGCCAGTTTGCAGAGGCAGAGCCTTTCAGTGTATCAAAGTAATCAACTACCATTCAGTTTAATTCTGAATAAGTTAGTACCAAAAATTCTTAATTTATGCTCCCCAAACCAGGTTTTTCTTCACTCAAAATAAAGATTCACACTCTTTTTTTGTTTTTTGTTTTTTTAATAGCTAGGGAAAGGTACCTTTCTTTAAATAAAATGGTTTTTGTTTGTTTTGTTTTGAGACAGTGTCTTGCTACATAGCCCAGGAGAGTCTCAAACTTACAATCTTATAAAACTACCAGCCCTAGTTTCATCAAATAGTCCTTTAAAACTTCAACTTAAAATTTTCCGATAGACACAGTTTTACTAATGTTTATTAATTTTATTAAAATATTTTATAAAAATTATTTGAAGACAAGGGGCAAGTATAGCCTAATTGAGGTGGTCACTGCAACTTCTGTTTTCTGTGTCCCTGTGACTGACTGGTGTAGGAGGATGTAAATACATTAGCATCAAATACTAAGCAACTACAGTGCTACCAACTACATGAGGAAAGATTATCAGACACAACAAGGCGAAAGCATACCCATCGTGGTTCAGTTCTGGAATTTTTAAAGTTAATAAAGCCAAGGAAAGTTAGTTCTGCCCTTGTTTGCTTCCTCAACTAATGGAAAGACTCCAATTTTATCATTTGAGATTCCAATTCTGTCCCGTCAGTGCTTCTTCTCCTTCATGTTCTTTCCTCCAGATCACACTTTCCTGTCCCCAACACTGGATTATTGCCCAGGGAAGAAGAAAACTGTCGGGGAGATTTATCTATCAAAGTGAAGAATATCCAGATAGTGCTTAATACATGATTCATGGCACGAGGGAGATAACCATAAACATGGCAGAAAAGATGCTGCATTCTCAGAGTTTGCACTCCCACAGGGCAGGACGGAGGGAGTAGTGTGGAAGTGTGCTGTCTCATAGTGAGCCAGGAAGTGATTCCTAGAAGGAATGAATGAAAACATGAAAGTGCAGGCTGAGCAGGGCACAGCCAAGGGCTAGCTCAGCAGCAGGAGGTCAAGCACCCAAACAAGAAAGCACAATGTGGACAGAGAGGCAAGCAAGTGCAGAAAGCCCGGAACAGGGCAGGGCAAAAAACAGGGCTGTGCTTAGCCTGCATGTTCCTGGAAGCCTCCAGGGAGAAAGCATGTGTCAGATATCAGTAACCCAGAACTACCACTGCTGTGAGGAGACTTGGTGCTACCAGGGGTTTGTTTTCTTTTTTACATCCTATAACAACAAAATTAAAAGGACTGCCAAAACAAAAAAAATCCACAAAGGTGGAACCAAGGCTCATTCAACATCACACATGTAACACTGCGTGTGGCACATTGTAGGTAGTCAATAAACCAGAAAGTGGGAAGACAAGTCATGGTTAATGCTTTGGCCTTTACTTATTTTTTCCATGACAAGATGCCTCCAGGGAACAGAGTCAGCTCTGCAAACATTAACTGACCTGACATTGTTTTTTTATTAAAATAAACAAAAAGCTAATAGTGCCAGGCATAGTGGCAAACACACCTGTTACCTTAGCATTGGGGCATAGGCAGGAAGTCTGTGAATTAAAGACCAGTCTGAAGTACATAGTAAACAAAGGCTAATCTAATACACACAGTGAGACTAACAAAGAATTTAGTTAATAGTTTTAAATGGGGAAGAGGGATTGTGTATAATCACACGCATACCTACTTTCTGGATATGAGCACCTTAAAACTCACTGATTGTTTATTATCTTAATCTTCCAATTCTACACAACATTAGAATTGCTTTTTTATATTAATAAGTGGGAAAAGGCACAAAATGTTGTAAAATATAAAAACAAACAACTTACTCTCCAGTTGTTGAAACATTGCTGACTTGGGATACATGAGCACTGTGAAGAGAAGCAGAGAGAGAGAGAGATTGAGAATCAGCTTGGCTGAGGGGTCAGAAATGATGAACTGACGTCTGAAGGGCTGCCTGTATGGAAGACTGAGCCGGGTCCACGTCATCCTTGATGCTCACCAACCGTGGCAGGAATCCTTCAACTGTGGAGCACGTAGAGGCGGCTTATTTACTTCTTCAAACACTGACCTTAGAACCCACCTTCCAGCTCCAAGCCTGATGCTGCAGCCAGAACTGGTGGCATCTCCTTCCTTCACCATGCTAGTGTGGTTGCTGCAGACTGTCTATCACCTGTTGTCCCAGGCCTGCAAGCACAGGCATGTTTCTAAATCTGCTCAGAACTCATGGAGGTCAGCAGGGACCAGAGGGGACAGAGAACAAGGAACAGTACGACTTCCTACATAGCTACTTCCAACTTGTCTTTCCACAGGGCACAGTGGCAAACACCCCTGTTACTCTAGCATTGGTGCCTAGGCAGAAGACTGTGAATTAAAGGCCAGTCTGGAGTACATAGCATTTTCCTCCCGACACTCAAGAAGGAAACTGTCAAGGGATAGTTCATTGTAACAAGTGGTTTAGCATCTCTGGCTGGTTGTATATAAACTCCTTCTATTTCCTAAAAAGCCCAATTCTTTTTGGAATAATTAAAATCTATTCCATACCACTGCCTCAGGAAGCTCCATTCTCACAAACCCAGGTTTGGCTATCTAAAATTATCTGATACTACTTTCTCACAGTCCCCACTCCCAACCCCATGCTTAGTCAAGACAAGTTCCTGTGCCTAGAAAGGAAGTTAAACATTGAGCATATTTTTAAGTCTATTAAGCTAGTTTTAATAAAACAGCCTTTCCTTTTCTTCTTCCTACTTTGCAGAATACACAGGAAGAGGGTGACGGTATCTAAGAGATTGCTACCAATGGCTACACTTCAACTAACGTAAATGCTGATTCATCTGGTGTCATCTCAGCACATGCATCTACTGCTTCAGAATCATCTGCTGCCTTCGGCTCCTGTGTAATAATACAGGGGCCTTCATGTCAGGATCCACCTCCTGGAGGATTCTATCCCTTACCATCACAGTCACCACCACCACCACCAGCACCACCACCTCCACCCCCACCCCCACCACCACCACCACCACCTCCACCCCCACCCCTACCACCACCACCACCACTATGTTAGGTGGAAGTTCTTATTCCAGAGGGAGTCAGTAAATATACTTCATCCCCAGTTAGTTTTCATTAGTTCAGGTTAAGTTCTAAGTGATACTCAAAGATAGGGAAAAACACCAATCCATTCCACTATGAAAAGGAACATTGATGTGAACAAGAAAATGAAAAAAAAGTACAAATAAATACACAATAAAGGCCTTGGGCACTTACTGTTTTCAGATACTGTACTGAGTACCTTTTGCTTGTATTGTTCTCACATAGATTGTAGTATCCCTGTAAGGTGTGTGTTGTCTTTCCTGTCTTCAGCAAAGAGGTTAGGCAGTGTAACAGCTGCTCTGGAGGCTAGTCACAGATGAGGTGGAGCTAGGAAGGTCTCAGCTCTGAACCTGAGCTCATTACCACACAGACGGGGGCAGGTTTCTATGTAGAGGGGAGGCTTAGCGTCTGACTTTGCCTTTTGGCCGCAGTGCCTGCTATTCACAGTGGTTCCCAGGCCCTGTGGCCAACAAGAAACTCTTGCTGCATTTGTCCTGACCTGGAACAGTCAGTCCCCTTTGGGATATTTTGTGGCTAGCCCTCCGTAAATTCAACACTATATAATTAACTCCTATGTTCCTCAATGCAGTTACACAATCTCAGTTCAGGGAGCCAGAATGAACTGAGTAATGACTAGGGAAGACCTAGCAAAGCAAAGAGTCAGATGTGCTAAATGCTAAAGAACATTCCAAAGACAGACCCCCGCCAACCAATCTGGCCGCTGGTTCCAGAAGGAGATGGATTGATTACCTTTCATCTCTTATATACTTGGTTCTTAGTGCTTCTCTCTTTGCCTGTTAAAGCAGAGAATGCAGTTGCTTGTTTATTTTTGTGGTGTTGGGATAAAATAAATGGTCTGACACATGCCAGGCTGAGCCTGTCCACTGAGCTACTGTTCCAACCCCAGACTGGTATTTTTATGTTCTTTTGTTTTTTTTCCCCTAGGGTAAGGAGAAGCAAATCATGAGAGGAAAAAAAAAGCCACAAAAACAAAAGAGGCAGGTTTGACATTTCTAACTCTTTAAATAGTTGCATTAGGGCCTCAACATGCACAAAAATGACTTAAACCCTTGTTAGAACAGGTAATTCACCTGGCCTGGGGAAGGGGGCGCTAAAATCTTCTTTGCAGAATTGGCCAAAAGCTCTGCTATCAAGGTTCAGTCTTGGCTAGACTGCAGTTTTTAAAAGTTCCAAGTCACCCCCACGTTATTGTTGATCAGTAACAGCTACACTGAGGAGCAGGTTTCTTAATCCTTGCACTAAAATCCTTTAAAAAATGTTTTAGGTATCACAGTAACTATTTTAAATAGTGTAAACAAGCAAATGAAGACATAATATGGCAATCTTTTTGTTATTTTTTGTTTGCTTGTTTGTTTTGTTTTTATGAGGCAGGTTTCTCTCTATAGCCTTGGGTGTCCTAGAACTTCCTTTGTAGACCATCTTGGCTTCCAATTCACAGAGATCTGCCCGCCTCTGCCTCTGGAGTGCTGGGATGAAAGACATGCACCAGCAGGCCTAGCTTATGCAAATCTTAGTGAATGAAAACCAGTCAAGATCTTCTTCATAACTTGAGAAATGACCCGAGCCATCTGAGCCAGTTATAGAGATTTCTCCCCAGGATACAAAAGTGAATGAACAAGTCACAAAGCACATAGTTACATCTTCTTCAGTATTTTGCTATACTTATTTTTTTATCAGATTTATGCTAACTTTGTGTTTTTACTTTTTAAAATGCAGTGTAAAATTTCTAGTTTATGTAGCTTGTGCACGATTTTAAAGAACTTAAAGATAAGCATATTTTTCATTGAGAATCAGAAATTGTGAGGCTCTGGTCTTGGCTCTGGAAACAGGCTGAAGTCATAGGTAGGCCACTGGCTAGCTAGGCTGCTATTGGCTGGTTCATACAAAAATAAATAAATAAATAAATAAATAAATAAATAAATAAATAAATAAAAGGCTTGGCTAGTGATATCTGTTTAGCTCTAAAGTCAGTCTTACCATTTCAGACTCAACTTCACTGTCCTTAGATTTAAGTCATTGTAAAAGACTAGAATTGCCATTAGTTTTATGACATGGTAATCAGTCAAGCGGTTTTATTAGATCCCAAAATGGCTATGTTCAAGTATCCAGCCACCTTTACAATTTCATGGGCTGTGTTTAGCAATTTGCCAATACAAAAGTTATAAGAAAGTTAATGACAGCCAGAAGGAATGCTTTCAGTGCTGTGGTCCATTCAAGGGTGAAACTTGAGGTCACTGATGTAAGAGTAAAATGCATTTGAGCAATAAACAAGTTAAAGTATAACATCGTTTTCCTTTATCTCACGAAGCTTTTAAATTCTCTATATAAAAATAAGAAGTAGTGTATTTATGCAGAGCCTTTAACTGACTTGTTAAGCAAATTCCTTACTTATACATTATAAATAGCATATGAAAGAGTTCACTTCTTGACTTTAGGTAAAGCAAATACTATAAGTTGAAAGAAGTAAGCTCATGTGTAAACTGAGTCAATTTTGTTACCACAGCTATTGTTAGTGATGATGCATCTGCATGTTTTGCTGGACCAGTCATTCAAACTAGATTTCAAGCCTACAAGCTGAAATAAGTGTGCTCTATGGATGGCACACTTACATTGAAATAAAACTATAAGCTAATTATGCTTTGTGGGTCCCTGTTCCAGAGGGCATCCCACGAAGATCTCTGCCAGGCTGGGAGTGGGGGGAGGGTGGGGGGATGGGGGGAGGGGAGGGAAGGGGTCTGGGCCAAAGGGATAGAGTGCGAGCAGGGAGGGGGAGTCGCCTCTGCTGCCTCAGACAGCATCTCTGCTGCTGCCTCCCAGTCACTCCTAGGTACTGCACCTGTCACTCTGTGCTGAGCTGGTCTGGGCTGTGTTGGTGAGACACTGAACTAGCTAGCAAGGAGGGGAGGGTCCTGAAGGTGCTTTGGGAGAGCAGATCCCTTCCCAAGTGTTACAGCTCTTGCCACAGAAACTCTTGGACAACAGGATAATTCTCACACACACCTTTACTTCTCCGAATAAAGCTTTTTTTGGGGTGGGTCAGGGTCTGGCAGCAGGAGATAACGCCTACTGGCTTGGTCTGAGAGGTTGGAGATACCTCATCTACATGTGGGAGAGCCTGAGGCACTGTTCCTTCTGACTGATGGCCATAGACCTCTCTGTGGGAGGGGCTGTGGAGGGCTGAAGCTAAATGAAAGGAAACAGGGCCCAAGAGCAGAGCCGGAACACCTGCCATCCGATTAGGGTCCAGGGTTCGAGGCCTGTACTCGACCAGGCGCCCAGCTGCCTCTCACAGCCCACCGCCCCACAATGCTTACCAACATTGGTCTCTAAAATTTGCATGTGATGAGATGTGTAGGTTCCTGTTGACAATTGAGACTTTTATTAGAGTTCTTGGTTGGAAGAGAAAAAAAAAACTACACACAAATAAATACCTTCAAGTCGACGAAACTCGCTCTGGATACCCTGAAAAAGCGCGCACTGTGCCTCCTTTCTTGCTTTAGTTTGCTTTCCTTGGTGGTGGACCTAGTCCTAACTACAGTATCACGGCTTTAACAAAACCCAAGAGGGCTAACAGAATTGCCGTTTCTCTATGGAATGGAACACCTACATTTATTTGATTAAAAAATCAACAAAGGGGACAATTATGTGATCTATTTAAGTATAAAAATCATGTAGCTCATCATCAAAATATCACAAAACTCTTTTTTTTCATATTTAACAAAATACAATGTTTGGGTATTGTTTTCTCATACCAAAAGATGGCCTGCAGTGTCAACAGTACAGATGCCATTACAGGAAACTTTCTCAATTCTACGATTTTAGTGTGTCCTTAGAGTGTCTCTCATGAAAACATTTCAATCCTTATGTTTATTCCCTCTGTTGTACTTTTAGCCATGGTTATCATGTGCACAGGGTTCATATGGCATCTTTATAGACAAACTTTGCTATTGGCTGTATCATTTGCATATGGTTGATATTATTAACATTTTGGACACAATTTGGTTTTAAAAATAGTATGCATAATACCGTACATACCATGGAGTATATACTACTGAGCAGGAAAAAAATATTTATCTTTATACTTCCCTAATGTCACACTAATATCCTTTCGCATATTAAGCATAATTTAGTGGGGCATAATAAAGAAAATATTTTCTTTTTTTATTGGATATTTTAATTACATTTCAGATGTGATCCCCTTTCCTCACTCCCCCTCTCCCAGGAACCTCCTATCCCATCCCCCCTCCTCTTGCTTCTATGAAGATGTCCCCAGCCAACTTCCCACTCCTGCTTCTCTACCCATGAATTCCCTCACACTGGGGCATCCAGCCTTCACTAGACCAAGGACTTCCTCTCTCACCTATGCCTGACAATGCTATCCTCTCCTATATATGCAGCTGGAACCACGGGTCCCTTCCTATGTGCTCCCAGGCTGGTGGTTTAGACCCTAGGAGCTCTGGTTGGTTGGTGTTGTTCTCTTCCCTTCAGTCTTCTCTCTCACTCCTCCATTGGGAACTCCATGATCAGTTCAATGGTTAGCTGTGAGCATCCACCTCTGCATATTTCAGGCTCTGGCAGACCTCTAAGGAGACAACTATATCAGGCTCCTGTCAGCATGCACTTCCTGGCATCTATATCAGCATCTGTCTTTGGTGACTGCACATGGGATGGATACCCAGGTGGAGCAGCCTCCAGATGGCCCCTCCTTCAGTTTCTGTCCCATGCTTTGTCTCCATATTTTCTCCCATAAGTATTTTTTTACTCCTTCTAAGAAGGACCAAAGTACCCACACTCTGGTTTTCTTTCTTCATAAGCTTCACGTAGTCTGTAAGTTGTATCTTGGATATTTCGAGTTTTGGGCTAATATCCAATTATTCATGAGTGAATATCATGTGTGTTCTTTTGTGATTGGGTTACCTCACTCAGGATTATAGTTTCTAGTTTCATCCATTTGCATAAGAATTTCTTGAATTCATTGTTTTTAATAGCTGAGTAATATTCCATTGAGTAAATGTACCATATTTTCTGTATCCATTCCTCAGTTGAAGGACATCTGGGTTCTTTCCAGCTCCTGGCTATTATAAATAAGGCTGCTATGAACATAGTGGAGCATATGTCCTTGTTATATGTTGGAGCATCTTCTGAGTATATGCCCAGGAGTGGTATATTTGGGTCCTCAGGTAATGCTATGTTCAATTTTGTGAGGAACTGCCACACTGATTTCCCGAGTGGTTGCACCATCTTGCAATCCCACCAACAATGGAGGAGTGTTCCTCTTTCCCTACACCCTCGCCAGCATCTACTATCACCTGAGTTTTTGATCTTAGCCATTCTGACTGGTGTCAGATGGAATCTCAGGGTTGTTTTGATTTGCATTTCCCTGATGACTAAGGATGCTGAACATTTCTTTAGGTGCTTCTCAGCCATTAGAGTTTCCTCAGTTGAGAAGAAAAGAATATTTTCTTTCCAGTTTTACCTTGATGTTCCATTCAATACTTGACTGTCAGCAGACTCATCTTATGTTCAGCTTCTTTTTGTTTTTTTGTTTTTGTTGTTTTGGAAGAATTATCAGTTTTAATTAGTGTATTTGTGCTTAAAAAGAAATTCAGAATTTTCTAGATTTTATACTATGTCATTATTAGGCAAGATTGTTAGATATAACAGATAAGTCATTAGATATTGGGCCCATTTTACAGATTGGAAGTTAATGTTTAGAGAAGTTGTTCTCACTCTGAATAGTCTGGCTTTATAGTGTCCTCATTAAAGATGCACATTATTCTCAAATAATCTGCTACTTCTCAAAAATTCTGTAAATACATCTATTAATAATAATTCCATTAGAATATATTACTTCAATGCTTAATAGGATTGAGGTGTTTGGCAAAGCACAATTAAAAGCATGAGTACAGGGGATACTGGAGCTATTTGCAGGGGGAGGTTCAGGATCTGTGCTTTACTTTCTGAGTGTGTCTCTTTGTAAACATTGTGTCTGACATGTTGCTCCATGTACAATCTCCATGTTTGTATGTACCTGAAATCTATCATTCTTAACATTAGAGTTTACATGATTTGATACCGTGCTGTTAGACACAAAGTAGTTTGCATCTTTCACATCCTGGATAAGCTAGGTGCTGGTACATTGGCTTTGTCCTTCCATGTGCTTCTCAATGAGATGGTTATATAATCTACTTCAGTTTTCAATTAAATGATTTCTTTATTAGAATCCCTATAGTTGTCAGCTATAACCATCACTTCTAATATTAAATCACTTCTAACATCTTCTTTAATAGTTTTTTCTCTTTTTTGAAATTTTTTTCTTAGATATTTTCTTTATTTAAATTTCAAATGTTATCCCCTTTCCTGACTTCCCCTCTGAAAACTCCCTATCCTATAGCTCTTTGTCCTGTTTCCACAGGGATGTCCTCTCCACCCCCCCCCCAACCCCTGCCCCTTTCCCATCCTGGCATTCCCCTACACTGGTGCATCGACCCTTCACAGGACCAAAGGCCTCTCCTCCCATTGATGTCCCACAAGGCCATACTTTGCTCCATATGCGGCTGGAGCCATAGGTCGCTCCATGTGTACTCTTTGGTTGATGGTTTAGTCCCTGGGAGCTCTGGGGAGGTCTGGTTGGTTGATATTATTGTTCTTCCTATGGGGTTGCAAACCACCTTCAGCTCCTTTAGTCTTTTCTCTTAACTCCTCCATTGGGGACCCTGTGCTCAGTCCATCTTTGATAGTTTTAATTTTTAATGTTTCCTTTTCCATTCTGGAAGGATTTCTCAGACTTTATCTGTAACCTATACTTGACTTTAAATTTCAGTATATGTTTTTGAAAATTAAATATATTAATTATATTATGTTATATTAAATGCGATTGTGTTTGTGTGCCTGATTGTATGCATGTGTACTACATGAATGCAGAAGCCCACAGAGGTCAGAAGAGATGTTAGATTACCTGGAACTGGAGTCACTAACAACAGTTAGCCCTCATGTGGGTGTTGGGGACTGAACCTGGGTTCTCTACAAGAGTAGCAACTACTCTAATGTGGCAGGAATTTCCTACCCAATATATTTGCAGCAGAGCTTTGTCATTGGACAGGGAAGAGGGAGGCAGAGCTAGGAGTTTGGAGGAGAGAGGAAAGAGGAGGGAGAGGGAGGAGGAGAAGCGAGATGGCTGCAGACGTCACCCTCGTGTCTCTACCAGTCTCAGGTAGTTATTCATATCAAGGTTAGGTAATTGGAATAACAATTATAATTGTGTGGGCATCTTGTGTATTGAGTATTTGCTAATATATAAATCCATTGGTTAATCTTTAAGCTTTAGAGTTTTACTTTACTGGGTTACTGGGAAGTAGGTCCGCCGACAACCAGTTGGTTATGGCTGTGAAAGAACTCCAGGCTCCAGGGATGAGCAACTCAGAGGTAGAAACACAGCGACTCGTTGGTACGGGAGCAAGCTAGAGAGAGCAGCCCGGTGAAACCAGCTTGGAAGCTCCAGTCCTGCTGGAGAGCTTGTCAAGACAAATGGGCTTAGAGCAGGAACATGGCAGCAAGGCTGGGAACTAGCTGGATGGTGCCTTTTTTCTAATACTCCCCACTACACTCTGAGGCACTGAGCCATCTCTCCAGCTTTTTGTGTTGAGAATTTCATACATGGGTACTGTATTTACATAATTTCCATCCCTCTCTCTACCCTGCTAACTCCTCCCATTACCCTCAACTTCTCCCCAGATTATGACCTCTTCTTCTTTAATTATTTTGAGAGATTATTTTATGTTATGTTTATGATTATTTTGCCTACATGTATGCATGTACAGCACAGTTTGCCTAGTGCTCATGGAAGTCAGAATCAGGTGCTGGACCTCTCAGAACTGGAGTCCTACTGACTTAATTTAGTGTTGCTCCTAGGTATACTTGCTTAGGGTTGACCACTTGGGATTGGATAGTTCATCCGTAATCTCAATCCTAGAGAAACTGATTCTCCCTCTCCTGGTAGCCATTGACTAGCTGTAGCTATTCATTTGGGGCCAGGACTTTGTGAAATTTCTCTTGTCCACATTAGCATGTTAACTTGTGTTGTCATTATATAGCCTTGTTTAGGCAACTGTGATGGTGAGAAGAAATCCATAAGTCGACAAAATGTGAAGCCAAAATGTCCAGGATGCTATATTTATGATGATATATTTATGATGCAATCATTATATCTAAGGCTCAGGGAAAATTATGGAAGAGGGGTAGAAAAACTATAAGAGCCAAAGAATCAGGGTATCTGCTGGATCGTGTCTTATACTTGATTTACTAAAAGTATCTATCTTCTCCTGCTTCTCACAGGTTTTTAATGCACATCTTATGCCAATTTAATTAACTGACTAAAGTGATTTTAATACTAATGCACTTCTTTCATTCACATCTAAACATGTTATTTCCAACCCAGTCTTAACGAACATTTCAAAGAGGTTGGTCAGACCTTTGAGAATTTTTTTGAGAATAACAATATTGCTTTTCAAGTTTTCCTCTGACTCAGAAAAAGTTGTTCTTATATAAAAAAATTCAGAGAGGATCATCTTTACCTTTAATGTGTAATTTTGTTGTGTAAATCCCAAATCATTTCTTAGCATTAAACTATTCTGAAGGGGCAACAATGAATCAAGAGGTCATGATCAAGTAAACTGGGTGAGTAGATTAGCTCTTAGTTTACGACATTGTTCAAACAGTTGGGGGCAAACGCTCTTGCTGACTATATCGAGGGTGTGAGTCTACCCTAGATGAAGCTCTCTTGATGTTTGCTTGACTAGAAGATGTAAACTGGAGGTCTGCACACAAAATTAGTTTGTTTTTAATGCCATATACATTTTGAAATGCACACTGAATCCCATAATCCTCCTGCTTTTAAGGCTTTATTTTTCCAAATGCTTTGGTTAAGTAGCTAATGTCCCAGGGGTATCCTTTCTCTTTTCCTTTTGTTTTGTACTCTAATATTCTAGTCTCTGAATAGATAGTGAAATTAAGAAGCCAGTGGGGCAGAGAGGTGGGACAGAACACATAACTCTGTTCTGATGAGTCTCAGCTCCATTTGGGGAATGCCACTTTTTTTTTCTGGTTAGTGAAGCAGAGAATAGAAAGAACCTAATTCTGACCTCTCCCAAATGGCTTCTTTCTTTTCCTGCCTGTCTCTACTTGACCAGAAGATGGAACATGAAGACAAGGAGCACGTTAATGGGCAGTCTTTGACATCTGGGCTTTCTTTGAAGCACTAGCTCTAAGTTTACTGCTTTTCTAACATCCTTAGAATTTAAGAAGGAAGTTGGGGCTAATCATATCAGTGAAGATAGTCAGTCACCTGTTTAACTACAAGTTTTCAGATTGTATTCCAAGCAGAAGCTCCTACAGAGAGAAGCCAATATGAAGTCATGGAGCAGAAGAACAAAATGGTAAGAGATTTTGGTACAATAGGTATAAAAGTATGTTTTTACATTCCTTTGCTTTATCATGCTAATGAAGAGCCAAGGGAAAGAAACAAAAATCTACCTTTTTCAGTAAAGACTGAACACAAGCCTAATGCTTCATTAACATTGAGAGACTCGAGCCCAGATTCTCCAGTTACCGCTTACTATGCAAAAAGTCTGAGCAATGATGCTCATATACCAAGAACTCAGGATGGAGTCTCTCAAAAACTGTTGTATTAATTGTTGTATTAGTTTCTCATTGTTAGTCATCATACTGGTAGTTTGGTCTATAGCTAGGTATGCATATGAAAATCTCTTATGACACATTTCAAAAATAGTCATTTAGTCCTACATAAGATTCAGATTATTTTTTTATTTTTTGTTTGTTTTGTTTTGTTTTTTGAGACAGTGATTCTTTGTGTAGCCTTGGTTGTCATGGATCTACCTCTGTAGAGCAGGCTGGCCTTCAATTAAGATTTGGATTCTTAGTTAGCAAGAAGCAATATTCAAAGATTCCTACATATTTCAAATCTATAAGGAATGGATATTATTAGAAACAGAAATTAATGATGGTTGGTAAAGATGGAAAAAATTGAAACTCTAATTTGTGATTATTGCAAATGTAAATTGGTGCTGCTAGTGTGAAAAGCAGTATGGGAATTCTCAAAAAGAAATCCAACAATTCTATATGTAATAGAACTAAAGGTAGGGGTTTGAGCTGGCAGTTTGAACACACATGCTCGCAAGCTGTATTTACAATAGCCAAAGACAGAAGCAGCTTGAGCCAGTGAGTTAGCTCAACTGGTAAAGGCATTTACCACCAAGCCTGATGACCTGACTTCACTCCTTGGGACCTGCCTTCAAAAGCAATGGGCTTCTAACATGCTACAGAGAGGATGAGCCTTGACAAGATTATGCTAAGGGAAATAGAACAGTCACAAAAGGATAAATTCTGCATGGCTCTGTGTGGGTGAGATGCCTACAGCATCATAGATATAAGACAAAGGCAGAATGATGGCTACCAAGGGCTTGAGAGGGAAGTGATGAGAAGTTAATCGTCCATGGGCTAGAATTTAGACTTGTAAGTTCTGAAGAGTTTCTAATGATGGATGGCAGTGACAGGTGTCCAACAACAGAATGTACTTTTAAAAATTACTGAATGTACATTTAAGATGATGGAAATGGATGGGCCAATTTCAATTCATAAATCTTATAATCTTATAAAACATCAAAAATAATTAAAATTGACTTGACTGGTAAATGATATGTTATTTGCATCACACACACACACACAGAGAGAGAGACACACACTGAGAGAGAGAGAGAGAGAGAGAGAGAGAGAGAGAGAGAGAGAAACAGATGAACTCCATAGTTTCCCTTCATCTTAGAAATACTATTCCAGTCAAGTAGAAGGGGAAAAAAAAGATAATTATTTGTGCTCTAAACTGCCCAAACACTTTTGATTTCTCATATGGTTAAAAAATTAAGCATATACTAAATAAACAGTTTGTTTGTTCCCTTCAACAGCCTGTAACAAACAGCCATGAATAAAATATCTGGGGCATACACTTCTGTAAATTATTCCATGATACTCAGCTTGTTCGTTTTGAAACAGGTCTCACTATGTAGCTCTGACTGTCCTGGAACTCCAAGTGTATATCAGGCTGGTCTCAAACTCACAGATATCAGCTTGGTTTTGCCTCTTTAGTGCTCAGATTAAAGGCGTGTACCACCATATCTGGCTGATAGTAAAGAGTTTTAGAAAACATACTTTTGAAAGGCAAAAATCAAACTAATAACAATCGAAATTTAAAATTAAAGAAATATAATGAAAACATTAGAAACATAAAAATTATAGCATAAGTAGTTTAAGAAGGTATTCCCTCTCCTATAAAAAATCTGTCTACAAGTGCTTTTAAAGTTTTCTACATACAAAGATAGGAATAATATGACATAATTTCTAATGTTGCTCTCTTTGTGGTATAGAAAATCAAACCCAGGGCTTTGCCCACTTTTCCATTGAGCAACATATCTAGATATCAGATAAATTTTATATAAGAGCAAAGAAAGATGGTTCACGGTCTCTGTCTTTTATCTGGGGTGTGATGTAGGTAACCCAGGTGATGACAGTCATTGGTGATGTAGGTGAGGCAGGCACAGGGAGTATCAGGAGGTTGTCAAGGCAACAGTCACATGAAGGCACATGAGGGTCCTTGTTGCCTAGGGATGATATCATCGCTGGATTCAGAGGCTGGCTATAAACAGCTTCTGATGCTAACAGATCCCAAACAACTAACTGGGAAATAAATCTATCAAGTAAATTTTCAGGACAATTAGAAGGTGGATAAAACCCTGACCCTAACTTAAGCAAGTCCACATTTACAGATAGTAATTTAGCTTTGTTTTGTATCATGTTAGGATACTAAGAAGAACTGGACCCTTGCTAGAAGACAGGTTTAGTTTTTTTTTTTATCCTAACATGATACAAAACAAAGCTATATTTTTTTTTTTTTTTTTCTCAGGTGCAAACCTGAGAAGCTATGTGGCTGGAAACAGCTCAGTAAGACTGGCTACAGCTTGGGAGACCCTGAAGTGAAGAGCTCACACTTGGATAAAGCACAGGCCACACAGACTGTCCAGAAATTTGTGTGGAACTCAAGAGTAAAATCTGTTGGATAGACACCTAGAGCCTGAAGATGAGTGGGGGCTGAGCACGGGGAAACTAGGAGATGAAAGTAAAGGCTTTGGTTTGGGTGGAAATCAGTCCTAGAAGCCCAAAGCCAGGCTTGTAGACAACTCAGACAAATGGAAACATAAACTAGTCAAAGATCCCAGCCAGATGTGACCGGATGCCAGGAGGAAGAAGGTAGACAACAGCAGGCAGAGGGGCACGGGAGAACATCAAGGGTAAGCTGCTTTGATGTGAATCTGATCAATGGAGGGGGGGTTCCTGTTTTTGGATTCCAGCCTAGAATCTGAAAGAGAACAGAGTATGGACGTGCTTGCCAAGAACGCTCCTGTTCTTCTGTAACATGCAGAGGCATGTGTTTGTTTTGCTTCAGCCTTACCGAAGTTTTGCTTCACTTTCTGTTCCCCTAATTGTTTCAGCAGGGCTGGTTAATCCCAAGGGAGCAATCTGAGGAACAATGACACCTATTATCTGAGCTACTATAGTTGCAGTAAACTTGACACATGGTCTTAGCAGGTGTTGCTCTATAGCTATTATTTCCTTTCCCTTCAAGGAAAGACACCTGGCTCTCTGTTGACTTAGGGCAGGCTGAAGAGGGACTGCAGTGCACACAGAACGGTTACCATAGAAGGTATTTACTTAGACCCAGGGTGGTAACAGTCCTGCTTTATTGCAGAAACATCTGAAGCAAATGAAATGCCCAAGAGAGAAATACAGGGCACAGCCTGACTATGAGGAAAACAGCAAGTCACAGAGGAAGAAATTCTACCTCATGGTGGTGAAGTAAGATGAGGAATGTGGGCCCTTTTTGGTTCTTTGCCTAAACCCAATCCCCTCCTCCATCTAAACTGGATGCTGAGACCTCCATTGGTATGCAGCAGCCTCCTTCCAGGCCCTTCATCCACACTCTTGCTTCACCAGCTGAGCATCAGTGACTAGGTACCTATCTGTGTGATCTGCCTATATGGATCATCTGCTCCCACCTTTGAGAACAGAGGACTGCTTTGTTCTGTCTTCTATCTGTCCTGATCCATTTCATTTCCAATGAAGGCTGACCCCTCCCAGACTGCAACTAGTTGAGTTTTCTGTTCCACTTTATGCTGATCTTCCAGAACAATCCAACTAATGAACAGTTGTTCATCCCTAACCACTTTACCTAGCTTCTTATAGATGGAGCTGCTTGCGCACTGTACATATCTCAGCAGGTATGCCCTATCTGTTGGTTACGTCTGTTATTTTCTTATAAAAAATCAACACCATCAACATATAGTATATAGCATTCAGTACTCAAAATTACTATTTTGGAAAGTAGCAGGTTGCAACTATCAATCCACAAAGTACTACTTTGAATGTAAAGAAATGAGTATAATTTTTTAATCATCTTTAAAAATATCAGTGAGGAATTTATGAGTCTTCCAATGGCTCTGTTTTGGTATTGAATCAAAGGATAGCAAAAATCTAAGTTGCAGATACATGAAAATCTATTGAAAACAGCTAAGCATGTCTCTTCCTAGACACAAAAAATGTGCACTTACTTATAAACTGTTCTTCAGCAGACATATCATATTTCCAGCTCAAAATACCCAGCAGAGATGAATAATAATTGGTAATCACCTTTCTTTCTCCTACTTAAACTCTTTATGCTAGAACAGCAACAAAGTCTATTTGCACATGATTATGTGCAAATAATCATGGGGTGGGCTCCTGTTTCAGTAGCTCCTTCTAGTTTCATATCAAGTGAGAAAGTAAAACAAAGTTAAAACAAACTTGCACCAAACTAATTCTTATATCATTTTTGAGACTATCATACAATGTTACTCAGGGGAAAAAAACCCACTTTTGGAATTTTAATTACAGGTTAAATAATAACTGTTTTTGCTTTCAAGAAACAACAGCTCCACTTACTTTGAACTTTCATTATCTGAAAACAGCGGCTGCTCCTAAGTCTTCCTTCTCAGCTCTGAATGTCGTCTTGTAGCAATACTCATTCTTGAAGATTTATTTGTATTGTATATGTTTGTAATGTCATGGTGTGTGTGTGTGTGTGCGTGAGTGTGTGTGTGTATGTGTGTGTCTCCAAGAAGGTGAGGAGAAGGCATCAGAACTCCTGGTGAGGAAGTTGCAGGAGGTTGTGAGTCCTTTGATGTGGGGGGATGGGAACTGAACTTAGGTCCTCTGGAAGAGCAGCAATGGCTCTTAACTGCTGAGCCATCCCTCTGCATAGTAGTTCTTTATTCCTAATATCTTCACATTTTAGTGTTTATGATCCTAACATTGAATAGAGGAAGCAGCCTGCCTTCAAAGTCCAGTAAATCCACTACGATCTGCCTTTTACTCTCATTTACTTTCTTTCTAAAATTTTTACTTATGATTTATTTTTATTTTATGTGTGTGGATGTTTTGCCTGCACATATATATGTTTCTGTCCTGTACCCGATGTCCTGGTAAGCTAGAAGGAGGTATCTGATCCCCTGGGATTGGAGTACAGACTGTTGGGAACTACCACACAGACTCTAGAATCAGACTCAGGCCCTCTGGAAGAACAGCTGGTGCTCTTAACCATAGAGCTATCTCCCTAGCCCCTTTATTTTTACCTCCAGTCTACCAATCTAGAATTTCCTTTTATATATAATATTAAGGAAATATTATATTCCAGGTAATGAGAGAAAAATTCACAGCTTTATACTGTAAAGACTAGTATATATCTTTGAAGACTTAAGCCCATTTTTTTCCATTTACTTTAAATATAGTAAACAAAAAAATCATTAAATAGTACTTAAAACACAATTTGTTCTCACTCAGAGTTGCAAAATTAAGACAGTCAGAGAAAGGCTTTCAATAGGTGACATGATCCAGTGATTCAATACTGTGCTTTGTGAAGCTTAATTTCCCTTACCAGACAGCAATCGCGTCTTTGATCTTACCACCCATGTTTACATAGTGATCCCAGAGGAACTATGGACTCTGGGATGACACCCTAATGTGCCCACAGTGACTGTACAGTTGAGATTAGCCATGATCAGAATGTGCAGATTCAGTTTGGACAAAACCAGGATTTAAAAACAAAATAGTAGCAACAATAATAACAACAACAACACCAGACTGCTAGGCTATCTCAGCTTGAAACCTGCTATACAATGTATTGAAGGGCTGAACACTGGAGAAAGTAGTCACTTGGCTGTACCTAGAGTTCTGTGACACATTTCTAAACTATCAGTGGTTAAAATAAAGTCTAATTCTAACTCTGTGATGATTGCAAAAAATTAATGTAAATAAATAAGTAAATAAAAAACTGTGTTTTATGTGTCCTCATATTTTCTTTAAAATGTACACTTTAAAATTAAGGCAAGACTAAAATGGGCAACATTTTAGTTTGTGTGGTTGTATGATATTCTATCACAGTGGTTCTTGATGGTTTGTAACCCCTTTGGGGGTGAAATGACGCTTTCACAGGGGTCACCTATCAGATATCCTGTATATCAGATATTTCATTATTCACCATATATATTCCTCAATATATACTTTATACATTATTCATAAAAGTAGTAAAATTAAGGAAAAAGTTCTGAAGTAGCAACAAAGTAATGTTATGGTTGAGTGTCACCATTATATGAAGAACTGTATTAAAGAGTTGCAGCATCAGGAACGTTGGGAACCACTGTTCTAGCGTATTTTAGAGGCCTCTGAAGTGGGAGGGTATTTAGGAAAGAAATGCAGTAAGGAAGACTTGGTTGTAGATTTTAGTCAGGTGGCTCAAACATAAAATGTAAAACATCCCAAGGACATGTCAGGTGCTCAGTCACTGGTGACGTTACCTAACTTCTGTCCTGAATTCTGTTAACTTGACCTGTTGCTACTATTAGTTGTTATTCTGGACTTGTAAATGTTAAAAACAATCCTGAGCTCCAGCAGCTTGCAAATATTTAGTTGATTGACTACTACCCAGAAAATGAGCTAACATAAAACAAAGCCTTTTCAGGGTCCTGGGGACTAAACACACACACACACACACACACACACACACACTAGATTTCTGTATTTGTGCCTGTGGTACCTAGACCTAGCCCAGGGCCTGGTGTATAACAACAACATTCTCCAGCTGGGTTTCATGCCTGGCTCTAGGTTTTAAAATTTAGGTTCCTACATTAGCATTGGGCACTTTTGAGAGTTAAATTCTAAATTTAAAATAACGTTTTCTCATTTTAGTCTTTCAATTGTATTAAATACTAAAACAATACCCCCAGGACCACATAAAACCAAATGTGGTGGTGTATGCTTGTAATCTTGACACTTCAGAGGTAAAAGTAGGAGAATCAAAAGTTCAAGGGTATCTTGAGCTGCATAGCAAACTGCAGAACATATAAAGCTGTCGGAAAAAAGGAAAGAAAAAAAAGAAAGGAAAAGAAAAAATGAAAAGTAAAGAAAGGAAAATAAAATAAAATGGGCAAATAAACCCAAAGGAATCTTAACTTCTATGTTTTATAGCAGATCAAAATACGACACAATTAGTCAATAAATAAATACCTCAGATAAAAAGGCGATAAAGGTCTTTCATCTTCTTGTGAGCTAAAAGGAAAAACATGTGAATTAATATAATTTCTATTAATGCAACATCTATATTTTACTAAAACTCTGTTCTGCCTGTCACAAGTTGTGACATATTACTGCCGATATTGTATTAGACTCAAGTTAACAAAACCCTCCAGCCAACATCAATTACTTCTTCAAAGAAGCCAGGTCATCAGATGTATTCTCAGATAAGCCTAACACTAAAGTAATTTATATCACACTTCAAGAAGCAGCTTTTTACTATATTTCCCCTCAAGTCTAACTAGATACTCATATTACACACAACCCTTACAAATGATTGCAGACAATTACTTTTGCAAAGTTAATTGTAAACATAAGATAATGATGACATACTTCTGTTAAGTGTGGGATACTTCAAGAGTGATTTCCTGGACGTGAAAAGCACATTCCCCTGAGGCAAATCTTGTGGGTTACTCTACCAGGGATTGTGGGATGGTAAACCATGCCAGAAAGCTTGATGGGCAGAGTGGGTTGAGACCCTGGAAACTCATGGGTGCACACCTGAGATGGTCAGCACCTCCCTGCTCCCTGCCAAATTCCTGAGCATGTACCACACTTCCCACATAAGGAAACATGACCTGTGGTCATGTAGGCCCAGAACAGAGTTCTCCATGCTAATGAGGTACCAAGAGGCTCTGAGGCCAATAAGCTTCCCTTCTCAGACGTTCTTCCCTGCAAAAGGTATTTAATCTTGGGTCCACCTTGAGAAGTTGTTATCGTGCGCATCCATTTTCCAGGATGAACAACCAATAAACAGTTTTGAACCAAAGACTGTCTCGTTCACTGAGAGTGGGGAACATGGAGCAGGCCTTCACCTACAGAGCTACTGCCTAAATCTCCCATAGAAGGCCATCTTTGCTCCCAACCCTAACCACCAAACTAAGGGCCTTCAGTGATGAGCAAAGCCAGAGCTCCCTTTCCCTTCCCCCAGCCTGTACCCCACCCCCAGCCACTCCCCCCAACCCCACATCCCTGCCTGGGCTAGGGCCCAACTCTCCTTTCAATTCTTCAAGACTCAGAGGAGCATGAATTTCCAGGAGTTTGGGAGCACCTCATCCCAGCCTCGTAGAGGGCCTGTGGACCCCACAACATTTCATTCTTGAACAGCAACCGGGAGCCCAGAAGCCAGGGAATAGCAGCTTCAGCTTTCTCAGAAAGAATGCTTTCCCACCCCAGCCAAGTGTCTCAGAGCTTCCCGGAAGCCCAGCACTGGCCCTGTGGCTGTATGGGATAAGCACAGTCAAATTCCCTGAGTTTTGCCTCCCCAGCAGGCATGCCCAGTGGTAGGATGGAACTCAGATCCACAAGTATAACCTGATATGGATAACAGGAGAGGATATAATTACAACACAGTTCAAGTGTCTCAGACAAAATGGAAATAATAGGAAGCTTAACGTAAAAGTATTTAACTTTTAAATGGGAAATACATGCTAAAATTTTCTTTAACATGCTTGTCTTCTAATAAACCACCTTTACTTATAAAAGCACAAAATGAGTTTCTCCTGCTAACTTGCTTTCTTAAGCATAAATCATGAAAATGGAAATGTTGGATTCAGGTGGCAATATTAAACTGGAAATAAACAATATCTTACTTCAGTGACATAATCTCTCACATACACACTTGTCTCCCCCCCAAACACACACAGAGACACACACATACGTACACGTACACGTACACGTACACATACACTGTCTGTCTGTCTTTCACACATGCACACAAACTCAAACTCACACATTGTCCTAAGAGTTGAAAAATGTTACATTCTAACTAGACTTGGGTAGGTACAATTTGACACACTCTTTTCCAATCTCCTATGATTTTTGGTTTGCAGTTTTAATCTTGCTTGAGTGTTCTCTTGCCTATGTTGTCAATACCTACTGTTCGTAGCATCTTTGTGTTTTATGTGCACATGCATACATAGACACAGGCATAAATTGGTTATGCCAATTCTTCCCATATGAGGGGTGATGTATCACTTTATTGTAGACTAAGGTAGATGAGTTAGCGGTAAAGCTGGTACCATTCAGCTAACAGTTAAGAGTTAGAGGTGACCACTTCTGAGAAATATTCAGGTTGGCTGGGATGAAGCTAGCTGAAGCAATGGTTCTATAGGGAGCAACTACTTTAAGCTAACCTCACACAAGAAATTTACATGTTTGGCTTCAAAATAGTCCTAGAATATACTTGACAAAACAATTGGGCTTGTTCTCTAATCAAGGGCTCTATATCAGGGAGACATCATGGCTAACACTGTGCCAAGAAAGCCACCCATATAACCCTGCAGTGCTTTTATGTTACAGGAGGGGAATACTGCCTTGTGCTGTGAAGGGAGGCTGTTAACACTAACATAAAACAACTTACAGTGAATTGACATGCTTAGAATATCTGTTTGGATTTTTTTAAGTGCTAAAGGTTTACAGGTATGTAGAACCTCCTGATGATATTTTATGACATGGTTATCTACAAAGTTTACATGAGAATTATGCATTGGAGCTAAAATATCAAACACAGAAAAACTCAATTTTAAGTAAGTTTATGATTTGGTTTTGAGTCACATTCATAGCTGTGCTGGGCCATGCTGCCAGATAGTACAGGGCTCTGAACAAAGATGTCTTCCTGTGTCTTCCACTATTGTTTTTGTAGATAGGTGAG
The DNA here is from genome assembly GCF_004785775.1 of Grammomys surdaster. Lineage (NCBI taxonomy): Eukaryota > Metazoa > Chordata > Mammalia > Rodentia > Muridae > Grammomys > Grammomys surdaster. The sequence continues at coordinate 1,460,345 of NW_021620660.1, read as the reverse complement.
CACTACACTACTTTGTAGCAAACAGAAGCAGTCCTCCTCCTCCTCCCCCCTCCTCCTCTTTCCCCTCCTCCTCCTTCTGTTTCTTCCCCTCCTCCTCCTCCCCTCCCCCTCCTCCTCCTCTCCCTCCCCCTCCTCTTCCTTCCCCTTCTCCTCTCTCTCTTTCTCCTCCTCATCCTTCCCCCTGTACATGCCTCCCACACAAATGCAATGAACTACTTATTACCTTTGGATCCTCATAGAGACTCTCACTTTATTTACTCTCATTTATCCAAAAAAGTATGCTCAAAATAGGAACATAACTCATCCAGGCAATGATGAGAGCAGAAGACGGAAACTGATCAGGTAGGGAAGAGACCCCAAAGCAGGAGTGCAGAGACTGTCCTTGGTGGGTGCTGAGGATGCTAGTTCTTGGCTCCTTGTTGTCTTTGTCTCTTGGTTGGAAGCTGTATGTGAGATGTGACTGGAACTGGACAGAAGCACTGGACACCTCATAGCTGGGCCATCCAGACTGACTAGCTCATTGTCTCCCTATGGTTCAGCCCAGTGTCTACCACAGGTTCTTTAAAAATGTCCCCAGAACTAGCAGCTTGATGATGTCCCATGCTCAGAGACCCTTCCTGCTTATAGGAACTCTACATTCACTTTCTCTTAAGTTCCTATTATGAATCTATAAAAACTTCTTTCTAAAACTTACCTTCAATGGTTCTTGAAATTCATTCTCTGAAGTCTCTAGACAAGAACATGAAAGCCACTGGCCTTGGGCCACTTAGGTGGTCAGTCTGATTTTTAGAGTCCTGACCTTTCAGAAAGACCTTGCTGTTCTCTAGGGCACCCCAATGTTACTGTATCACTAACTAGTCAGTGATGAGTACAATTTATTTTTATACCCTACCCTGTCTTGGTCCTGAATTGCCTTCTTACTGATTTTAATTATCAAAATAGTTTGTCATGGGCCAGGGATGTGGTTTGGATGCTTGAATGTCTGCCTGGAACTGGGATTAAAGGTGTCGGCCGTTATGCCAGTTCAAGAATGTCTCTTGATGGGAACACAGGTTTAGATCATAAGCAAACATCATTTTTAGGCTGTGTTGGCACAAAGTAAATTCATCAATGAGGCATGAAGTGAGAAACTACAAATCATAACTCTGTCATTTTGATCAACTTTAAGAAAAAAACCCACAGAAATTAAAATAAAGTGAATTAGACATTATGGATCATTAGTATACACCAGAATACAATCCATGTATGGAAAAACAAAATATGAAAAGAAAATGAAGGTAAATAAATCAAATTGATTAAATAATGGACATACTTCTTCCTTTTCATTTTTTAGAAGTGCCTTTGCCTGGGGCATAGCTATATGATTTTTGATAAAGTCATGCATCTGAAACAACTAAATCAAAGATTTTAAATTATTCAAATCAGTTAACTTTGAAGAATAATCAGGTACTCTGATTTCAGAAGCCACTCTAAGTCAAAAATCACCAAGGACAGTGCTTTTTAATAGCACCAAGAAAATGAACTATTTCACAAAATTTACAGTTCAGAATGGGAAACATTCTAAAGATCATTATTTCTATACAATTGCCAAAACAAATCCATTTTCGTCCCTGGCTCCCCATTACTTAGATAGATTCCTGACTGATGTTCATTTTCTGATAATCTTAGTCATGTCCAAAGACACTGAATGACTTCACTTAAATTCTAAATTAAGTATAATCCTTTGCCTGGATTCTAAACTTAGAATTCTGATTCACTTTTAAGTTTGAAAAACAAGCACATGCGCCACTGTGGATGAAGAAGAGAGTGGGGCTGTGAGGTTGTGCAGTGACAAACTAACAGCTTGGGATTCTTTCTTTCTTTTTTTGCTATTCCTGTAACACAAGGAGATGCTTGAGGTGTATAGTCTCTCTTAAAACAACTGCTGTGGGAAGAATGTTTAGCACAGACCCCAAAAGTGAACATCTAAGAGTTACAACTGAAGTGGCAATAGCTTAGACATCAGGGTTTTAGTGGACTCTTCTGGACTCACTTAATACGGCCAGCATTGATAAATCATATACATAAATGGCACCTACCCTTGGAATCCTTTCATGAGCTTTGGAATCACGCAGTGCCTATCCAGATCACTAGACAACAAGCTAACTAGAAACAGAAAAAGCATGGTGTTTTACGTGGGAAACAAACAAACCAAAACCAAACCAACCAAACAAATAAACAAGCCAAACCAAAACCCAAAATCTGTTGGGAGAATTCCCAGAATAGGGTATTCAGATGCATTTTCAAACTGTTGTCCCATTCTATGTCAAAATTGAATGTTAATATAAGCAATCCAATTTATTCTACTTTCTAATCCCTTAAAGTGGCTGATTACCAAAATTAACATAATTTACATAGTCATCTTCACTCTTTAAATGTAGTTTCAATTAAGTTAAGACAGGAGATTTTTAAAGTCTTTCTTGGATATTGAAAATACAGAAAATGGTAATATTTGGGTTCTATTCTTTCTAGAAACGAGGAAAACCATTTGTGAAGACTTAAAGAAAAAGGACGCAGGTGGAAGAGGAACCAAGCCACAAGTGAAAAACAGAGTGCTAAGCAAATCTTTCAGGAACTCAGATTTTCCCTGAGACTCCCCACTGCACAAAGTGCTACTCGGAGAAGTTTTCTTTGAGAACAGGAAGGAAGTGGTGCTAGCTTCCTCTCTGTCCTCTTATGAAGTGCTGTGCTTACTTGAGTGGCCTCTGTTTGTCCTTGCTTAGGCACTGACCACAGGGCATGACAACCGGGAGTCGAGGTAGCCAGTGTTGTTCTACTGTTTAGATTTTGAGGTTGATCCCACTCAAGAACAAACAATACAAAAGCACACACAAGTCCATATGCTTTTTGGAAAATGAATGTAAAAGTTTACACGCAGTTTGTTGCTAAAATGTTGGTGGCTGTAATTTGGGGAGCTATTTACAATTCTGTCTTATAAGCCCAAGCAGCAGCTTTACAGTGTTCTGCCTGTGTTTGTTACTAAGAATACAACACACAGCACATAGAAACATAAATTACCTTCTTCCAAGGAGAAATGGCTTTCTCTGACCAAGGAAGAAGTGCAAATATGAGAGAGCTTAACCAATGCTGCTGGATGGTGTTATCTGTCTAGCAAAATGGAGAGACAAATACTTTCCAAGATTTAAGATTATTTTTTTATTCCAATAACATAGGAAAGCATTTCTACTTTTCCTTCTCTTCCTCCTTTTTCTTTTTTCTCCTCATTGTCATCTATTTCCTCCTCTTCCTTTCCCCTCATCCTTCTCCCTGCCTTCCCCTCTGATGTCCATCTGAACCTAGAGACTGGGTTCCTGACCTCAGCAAGCACTCTGCCAGTTAGCTAAGCCCCAGGGATAGCTACCATTTTCTTTATTGTGGGTGGAAATCTGAATCTCTCTCTCTCTCTCTCTCTCTCTCTCTCTCTCTCTCTCTCTCTGTGTGTGTGTGTGTGTGTGTATAATTCACTACTTGGAAAATACACACAGAAGCCCAACACCCCTGAACTTCAGTATGTGACCATGTGTTGAAATTGGGACTTTAGAAATCAATCAAGTTGAAATATAGTCATTAAGCCTTGAGTCAGCATGCCTGTGTCATTATGGAAAAAGGAAAACATGAATGGAGACATGAAAACACTTGGAAACACAATGTGTAAAGTTTTTCTTGCAGTAACGGAAAAGGAGCCTAGTATATGCACCACTGCCTTGCTTCTCCAGAATGGCCAGCAAACACAGGTCTACAGATTTTTCGGACTCCAGGACAATCCCCTTCTGCCTTTCTAAGTTTCTGCTGGCTGTGATACTTAGTTCATCAGTCCTCATAAACCTATACACCAACTAAAATGCTTGTTATTTTTGTTTGCTTGTTTTCAAATTCTTCTTAATTTGAACATGCCGAACTTTGCACAAAGGTAATCGAGGAAAGACAAGGTAAGCTCTGCCCCCACCCCACCCCCACCGTCAACCCCCCGGGATTGCACAGACACTGGATTTCTTTTCCAAGCATATACTTAAGACCCCATCAAGGTGCTCACTCTACTGAACTACCTTCACATGTTTCCTACATTACATATTCACATATATGCACTGGCACAAATGTCATCAAGTTGTCATTGCTTTCCCTGGATATGTTCCATTTTGATGTGCTGTAAAGTAGTCGTGCAAATATAAAATGGAAGTATGCAAAGTGAGCATCCTAATCTGTTAACTGGCCTTATGAATGTCATCGGGTTATGGCTGAAAGTATAGAAATAAAGTTCTGAAATGCTGCGATCTCTTGTATACTGTGTGACCCGAAAACACTTGGAAACATGGTGTGTAAAGTTTTTCCTGTAGTGTGCACACTAAGAGAAGGCTCCTGTATTAAGATCTTCTCATAAAGAAAGTCCCCTTCCTTGTCAACCCCTCAGCCAGAACCATCCTGAGCCAAGAAACAAAGCAGCATTTGTTGACTGACTGAGGAGAAGTGTAGAAAAGTGGTCCAAATATGCCCAGTGGTAGATATAATGCCATAGTTCTGGATGGCCATGGGAACAGACAGAATGACTCCAAGTCTCTTGGTAGCCTTACCTGACTACATGCGAGACCGTTAGAACATGACTCAGAAGCGTGTGGAGGAGGCCTTTCTAGATGGTTCTTAGGAACTTCTTAATCAATGACTGCAATACTGTCAATAACCTGTACTGTCTTCTGTAATCAGGCTAGAAATGTGGCTCAGTTGGTAGAGTGGTTGCCTAGCATGTACAAAGCTTGGGGTTCAGTCCCCAGACTAGAATATAGCCATGGGTGACAGACAGCACATGCCTGCAATTCCATCTCTAAGGGACATGTAGTCAGGATCAGCAGCTCAAGACTTTTCTGTATAAGAAGTCTGAGGGCAGCTTGGGCAGTAGGAGACATATTAACAAAAAAATCAAAGAACTGTTTATTACTTCTATAAGGAACTAAGCATCGTCTCATTCTGTTCCAGTTCTATTCCATTCCCACACAATCTGTTCAGCTCTGGTTGTCTGTTTACCAGCTTGCAATGTCTACGGAGTTGAGCGGGTTGAGGGTAGCTTCATGTGACAGGAAAGGAGTGGAACTCTATCCAGGAGCAGGGACGTAGAAGTCTCTTTTCCATTTCCTTTGCATCTCTCCTTCCAGTCAGAAGGTGGAAAGTAAACCCAGCCCCCTGCTAACTGGGTTGGCTGTTTTCTCCCAGGAGCTTGCCCTAAGACTGGCTTACAAGCCAGAACACAACAGGACTCTCACTCTTGGTACAGTCTTTAGATTGCATTAACAAGCCAAATGTTCTTTTGAAAGTTTATCTTTCCCACTCTTTGCTCAGTCACTAAGCTTCATGCACACATTCCTCCTCCAAAAGCCTCTCCATGTCTATTGCTTCGGCAGGTCCAGTTTCCCAGGACTCTTCTATAGTGCACTACTGAGCCCCTGCTGTCCATGCTAATTCACCCCAGCCTTTTCTGCTTCCCTCTGCATTTGAGTAAGATAAAAAAGCTGAAGCCTGGCAGATCCAATCCTCCCACTTCAGCTCTCTGTGCTTCTGGAGAAAGACTGCTGTCACAGAACTTTGTAACCTTCTCCTTTTGTACACACTATTCCTCCTTCCCACTCCACACCTCTCTCTGCTTAGTGAATATTTTGAGTTTTATCTCAATCTGGGAAGGCTTTGCCAGGACCCTGGAAGGGAGCTGCTTCTTCACTTCCAGGTTCCCAGACACTGCTCACAGCTTCACGACAGTGCACAGTGGTGTAAGTCGGTTCTCAAGTTTGTCTCACCATGGGGATGTGTCTTTATCTGGGTGCTCCAGCACCTAGCCAGGTACCTAGTCTACTGCATGTATCATCAAGATTTTGCCAACTGTTCAGACAAAGCTTTTGTTAAATATTTTTAAGAGACACACTGCTTATCATTTGTGAGATCAATTTAGACAATTAGAACACCCCCAGGAATCTGTAGGTTGACTACTTTAAATGGTCTCGCCCTTTTCTTTGCAAAAGTTAGTGGAATTGAACTATATTCTAGTTTCCTTACATCCTTACTTAGGAAAAAAAATAGTGTCTTTTCTCCAACTGCACAATTAGAGGCAGGAGTTCGGTTACTACACCTGTAACATAAACATTTCATGTAGAGTATGGAGAATCCAGAACAGGGTATATTCAGGCGAGGTGATATTTGAATATGGCCTCACCAGTGTTTGTTCTGGCTTGAGAACAGGAAAAGAAAACGATTTCACTTTACTGAAAATCCAAAGGTTATTTGAACTTAAAGAAATTCTTAGATTATTTCAAAGTGATTTTCAATGCAGCTAGAAGATCTTATGTGCCATTGAGGCCTTGTCCAGGAGTGTGATGGCTACTGTCCTTCTGTAGTAACAATACAAAGAGCCCCTCAGTGAGGCAGTTAGCTAGAGTATAAAACCCAGTAGCAGCTTTATCATCAACAGCTGAGCTTAGTTGATAGGCAAGTATTTTGGAACATTAGTTATTAAGTTAAAATATATTCAACTCTAGTCACTGAAACAAAACAGTAGGTAGATATTTTCAGAGAGAAGACAGAAAGAGTAAGTTCTTCCAATATTTACTATTAGTACAAAACTTCAATGACTTGTTAACAGAGTTTTAATAGGTATATAATCTCCCCAAATCTACATGTGGAAGTTTTGGAGGTGACGGTAGATGTGCAGAAGGGCCTGCCAATCACTCTCTCACTGTCACTCCCACTCATCCCTCACCCCTTCACTGCTCCTCCCGGGAGCGCTGCCCAGGTAACTTGAAGCACTGCTGTGATTCTGTACTATGCTTAACTGATGAGCAGCACAGGGGAATAAGTGTGAGCCCCACACTGTCTTGCACAGGCACTCATTTTGAAAGACCACTATTTGTTAGAACCACTGACAACTACCAAAGATGCACAGGCTACTAAGGTATAATGGCAAGCCTCACAAAATCCAGACAGGGAGAGGCAATCACTGCTGACTTAAGGCTCATCAGAGGCCAGGCTTTTGGGCCGAGAGTTTGCACGCATTGTCTCCTTCACTCCTCAGGCATCCTCAAAGAAAAGTATTAGCAATCAGACTCAAATCAATCAGGGTCAAATGATATAAACACAACCGAGGAAGGCCAATAAGCTGCGGATAGCTCAGATGCTGTTTGTCCTTGCAGTCTGTCTCTAACCCTTGGTCTCTGGAGCACTGTGCACCCTGGTGGGTTTGGTGGGACTTGTGATGCAAGCCACGCTGAATTCCAATGGCCATTTGGCATTAGAGGGGGAAAGAGGGTGGACAGAGGAGAACTAGTCACGTGGTGGAAAGATAATGGGCTTCGGAGGCTGCAGGAAGCAAACGGGAAGCAACGTGGTGCTGAGGGGAACAGCACTGTAAGCAGCAGTGGCCTGGGAGAGTGGCTCCAGACACCAATGGGAAAGGAGCAGCTGAGTTTTTGTTAAGTGAAGGAGATGAAAGTGATTAAAAGTCGCTTAGAAAAACACCACAGTGTGTGAGTGTCTGCACAGTGTGTAAGGGTGTGAGCAGTGTGTTCTGGCCGGAGTCTGGTTCCTAAATTGGTTTCAGGGTTCATTTTCAGCTTGACGTTACAGTAACTTTTTTGAGTCCCCGTTTTGCTCACTGTCTTCGCAAAGCCATTTGTCCTTTGCATTAGCTCCATTCATTCCAAGTGATGTGACCAAGGCTATCCAGCCCTTCATGTTAGTTCTTGGTAAAGTTGTTTTCTGAGTTTTAGTCTTTATTTCTATTTTATGCTTTCCGAAGCCCAGGCCTTAGGAGTGTTCACTCTCAACTCTTAGCCCCTACCACTCTCTATTCCTATTTAATCACATAGGTGCTCCAACTTAAAAACAAAACAACAAACAAACAAACCGTATAAGGATTCCACTTACCTTTTTAACTACAGTTAACTAGGCCTACTCTCTCCATTAACACATCCTTTTCAAGCTGAGCCTTAAACAATTTGTGTTTGGGAGGATTTGTGTGAGATTATTTGATCTTAAAACATGCCGAGAAATGGTTGTTTTTATTCCTGGGATACAGTATTCGCTGGTTTGGCAAGGATAATTATAAATCTGTTGTCGGTGAAGGAAACCAAACTGGGTTTAGAGTGCAATCTCAAGGTGACAATGTTGGATTTGGAAGAAATATTAAATGTGAAGACATACAGGCAAATCTGTACCAGAAAAACAACAAACAAACAAACAAACAAACAAACAGAAAACCCAGATAGCTCAAGAGAGTCACTCAGAACTTTTAAAGTGTATGAATGTATACTTGGTCCCAGTAAAGCTCATCTGCCATCTTTATACATCCAATGAATGCTGCAATCTTCTCCAGTGAATCCCTACCAGGTTGTGCACTCTAAAACCACTTCATACAGTTTGGAATTAGGAGGCCCGTTTTGTGATAATAGTGAAGTCTGACTGAAACCCAGCTCCTAAGACTTCGCTGGTCTGTAGCTCATTATTCATGCTGATGAAGAGTTTCTCCCAATACAAAGCAGTGCTCCTGTACTAGGAATAAGAGTATCTAAGTGTGCCCCACACCCATTAGCTCTTTTGAACAAGTCTTCATGTTAAAACACTACAAGGTAGAAATAATTCCAGATGGCTGTCTATAAAACAAGCTCACTCATTATTGTCTCATGGCATAGAAAGAACTAGAAGAAAACTTCAAATTTGATAGACATATAAAATAGTGCTTTTGTTTTTCCTAAATCAACAGTTATAATAGTTATAGGAAATGAGCTGAAAACTGCTTCCTTGTTGCTCAGGGGAAATATTGGAGTATTGTAATAGAGATAACCTTCCAAATGTTTTTCCTTTGTACTATATGTGCATATAATAATTAACTGAATACATTATTTGCAATATTTTGGTATAAGAATATTTCTATCATTTGTAATGGAAACCCTATGGAATTATGTGGAGAACAGTGTTCTGATGTTTCCACTAATATTGCCTATGGTCTTCAGTTCAAGTGTATAACAATGAGCATGACACAGGGAGTCATCTATGACCACAGAGTTAATTTCAGTGCAGTGTCTATCTCACAGATCTGGATGCAAGCTTCTGGGAACAGGGTGAGCAGGTCACTTCCCTTTATTGCTTAATGGGTTTTCTCTTTTGGGTAACAATGTCTTCTCCTTAACTCTGCTGTTAATCCCCTGTACACCATGATGATCAGTTTTGTATATAAATGGTTTTTATTTACATATCTGGGTAGGGATTTTGTATATGTTTTTATGTCCTTGTCTAGGCAACTATTTTGTTTCCATGAGTCTGAATTTAGCCACAGGGGAAATAAAAGAGATTTTGAAAAGCCCTTAGGATCCCTTTGATTCTAAAGTAGAGACCATATTTTCACAATTCTCCAAAGTTACTCCTGCATATAAGTAAAATTCATTATACAAATATACGAAACTGTCAAATAGTAAAAAAACAAAAAAAAAACCAAATTAAGTATTTAAACATTAAGAAAAAAAGGAGGAAAGGTCCATGAACTACAGGATGGATTACCAAAATTTTATATATCTATAAATCCGAATAATATTCAGCTATAAAAAGGAAGTAACAATTGGTACTTATCATACATAATGTGAATGAAGTTTTAAAACACCAAAGGGAAAGAAGCCAGTAAGACGATGCTACATGTGATGTAGCCATACCCTTCTGTTTATGTACCAGAGAAGAGAGGTCCACAGAAACAAGGGTATGAGAGGGCACCTAGCAAGGAGATGAGGCTGAAAGCTAAACAGTGGCTCTCTTTCTAGGTGATGAAAATGTCCACAGTTGATGCACAATTCTACGAATATGCTGAAAGCTATTGAATCACATGCTATAAATGGGTAAAATGTGTGATATGCAAGTGTTATATCAATAAATCTGACTGAAAGTTATTTTTAGTTCCTTTAAATTTTTTTCTAGTTCTTCTTAAGGAAAGACTAGTAGTTCATTAAGAAATTTCCATATAATACAGACTATTGGCTGTTGATTCTCATTGCCACATGCAAATACATGTGCGCAGGAATGAAACCGGTGAAAAGCTTTTGTGTTCCAAGGAATTTAGTTTGATGTTGTGTATGTGTGCCAGAGAAAGACAGATACAGAGATAGAGAGAGACAGAGAGGAGAGACACAGAAAGAAAGAAAGGAGACACAGAGACAGAGACAGAGAGAGGCTGACTGTGAGGGTGTGCATGAATGAGGAAGTCGTAGTAATGACTCACCATGCGTCATCAGAAAGCAACAGTGCTCTCTGTCTTACTGCTTTGAGACAGAGTTTCTCACTGATCCTGTAGGTGGTTGTTTTCAGTTGAGCTGGTTGGCCATCAAGGTCTCAGAATTTGCCAGGCTTTGTTACCCAGTGCTTTAGTGACATGCACACATAGCTATGCCCTGCTTTAAACACACGTGCTGAGGCTCCTGACTCAGGGCCTTGTACTTGCACAATCCCGAGCACTAAACACTGAGTACCTCCACCTTCTCAGCATGCCCTGAAACAAAACATCCTTGCTTTAGGAAACTGTTTTGTTTTTGAGAAAGAGTCAAAAAAAAATCTCACTATTATCTCTGTCTGTCCTGGAGCTCACTGTGCAGAGTAGGGTGGCCTTGAACTCACAGAGACACTCCTGTCTCTACCTCCCAAGTGTTGGAATTAAAGGTATGTACCACTATGTCTGGTCAAATTATTTTCTTTCCATGAGTAATTGGCAAACATTTCTGCTCTATGGAAGTCACCACACAGTGAGAATAAAGGCCACAGAGGTCTGTTTTTCTTTCAGGTTTGTTACTATCAAATACAGGCTATATCATCAATAAAGAATTAATTCAGATATACAATCCGTCCAGGTCTGAAGTGAGGTAGCTTTTATCTCCTTATATCATGCTGGCAGGCAGGGCAGTGATACCAGGCAAGTTAGGCGGTACCTCCACAAGCAGCAGGGGGCTCTCTAACACCACACACCAGCCCAGGAGCAGGTGCCATGTGACTTAGATTTTTACCACTGAACTCAAATGTCATCCCATTGTTGATGTCAATGTGCTTGCTGAAGGATACTCTTAAGACCCACATTTACAGGCCAGATATGTTCCACCAATAGGAAGTTTCAGCAAAATTTTAAATGTTGAATCATTAGTACATGCTAATTAATTATGTTGCTTTAAGTCTTCTTTGAAGTCCACTGAAACTTGGATTTCTTATGTGCTTCATCCTTGGAAAACTAATATTCAAGCTATTACCATGTTCTGGATGAAATTAAAAAGAGGCTTCCATAGACGTTATGAACCTCTGCTTCTCACTTAGTAAATCAGCACAGGCCCGTACTTGATGTTTACCAGAGCATCAAGATGCCTGTGCAGTTCAAAGAGGAAGCTAAATCCCTAGCACTCATGGTATTCCACATCACCCTTGGTGGGGATAAACTGATTTACTCCAAGTCAAAGTATTGCTCTCAAGGCTGATTTTGTCAAGGTCTCCATAAAGCCTTTATATCTGGGCCTGCTATCGTGTGTCTCTCAGGAAGTATCTCTGTAGAGATCCATACCTACTTGATGCAGGGAAAGCAACACCAATAGCAGGTGAATCACTCAAAGAGCTGGGCTGTCAGCTGACCTGGGATCCGATAAAAACGAAACCACATTAGTCACCAAAGGTGAAAAATCTTACTTTCTTTTCAATCCTCAACGCAGTTCTTCGTCTTAATTACTCCTTTCATATCTCTTACTTCAGGGATCCTTACAGACAAGGAAGAACATGAAGTATGTTGTTTCATCATGATCTATAAGAATGCTGTAAATATTTTAGAGTCTTTAAACATAACTAGGGAAGAGGTTGCAGAGGATTGGAGTTCAGTTATCTGCTCCTAATCACGTGTAACTCCAGCCCCAGGGGATCTAATGCCTTTATTTTTTTTTTTTGACCTCCAAAGGTACATGCATACTTCTGTCCCACACAATTAAAATATAAATAAAAATCTTTAAAAAATAAAAATGTGAGACAATTTGATTTTTTTTAGGACTTAATGAGACTCTATTTTTAATTTAGGTCATGTGAAATGAACTGCAAGAAGTGAGAACTTTACAAAGGGACAGAAATTGAACAGTCAGTCTCTGCAAAGGTCTCACCAGAGCCCATGAATCTCTGAGTCAAGCCTGTGCTGGAAACTCCACAGAAAACAGAAGACTGGAAGGACCAAGGTGCTTTAAATCAGTCTCACTTCTTAACTTGGTGTGTGCTCTCATCCCAGCTACAAACCAGTAGTATCAAAATATCTTCTACGCCTTTGGAAGGTATGCAAAGGAAGGCTAAAAAGTCATCTATGAAAATTACAAGTTAGGCAGACATTACCATACATGTGTGCCCTCTAATAACGTCAGAGACGCAGATGAGGTTGAATAAAACACAGGGTGAAACATATCCCTCGAGGTGCATCTGTCATTACTCTAATCTTGCTGTGTATTACAGAATTTGCCGCACGGCATTGCAATTGCCTGGTGATGCTTCTGCGTCCTCACCAGTGTGGGAGAGCAGAACCTGTGACTTAATTACCTCCCTGGCAGGGCAGTAGTGTTTGATCAAGGAGAAAACATTAAACAATGTTGTAAGTTCTGTTTGAACAGGGAAAACCAAAAAGAATACCTCCCATAAGGCCATGATATTAAATATGCTATGTACCAATGTTAGGCAGCATAGTGTTAGATTACTACATGAACCAGCTGTCAATAGAGTTCTACAAGCTATAATCATTAACTAGAATTCATACCAGTATTTTCAATGCAGTCTTCAGCATGAATTGCTTTACTTGTTGTTTAAAGCTAATAGTTTACCTATTTATTCCAATTCAGTTTCAAGCTCTCTGGTACTCTGAAATTCTGCACAAGTCTCTCACCTTTGGATAAACTGAGGATGGGATCCTCAGAGATGGATATCACTTCTGTAATAAAGGTAGAGAACAACAGCCAAAGACATTGGCCTAAGAGTTGAAGAGACACTCTGCAGGAGCAGGAGCAAGTCAGCACAAACACTTAGGCTCACAAGGGACCTCTGTGTAGATAACCTCATCATACACCTGCCACTGTCTTCGAGAAGTTTATAACCCAAAGCAGAAATAAACTGCAAGTGAAGATTGCCAGGGAATCAATCCCCGCTTCCCCTGAGCTCGGAAGTAGGGGACATTGAATGCACAGTGAGGTGGTGATGAGTGACCAGAGACAAAAGTCATGACTCAGCATTCTCAAATGCACACTGAGATTTTCCTAGGTTCTTTATAGTGACCAACAATATAAAATAATTTTCAGGAAATCACATGGTCATTTTTGCTCTGCATAGCAAGCATTCTATAATCATGCAGCTATAACAGGGCTTAGGAATGGCCGATACTTTTTATCTCAAACATAACCTGCTTAGAGCTCTTCAGGAGTGACATCGTTGTAAGGACAAAAGTTCCCAACCTTAAGATTAGATAATAAAACTGCAAAAAGTATACATTAGTTTTGCTTTCTTAGAAATTTCAAGCATGGAAACTTTTTCACAAAATCAATATAGAATGATAGATTCCTCTACACAGCACTTCCTTCTGCATTAAGTATCAATTCTCTGATAAAGTACTCTGAATACCACATCAAGTTCCCATTACAGTGGACATGTCAGGACAGCAAAAGAAAAATGACCACACTGGCTCTCACCATAGGCAGTCTGCAGGAATCCTTTTACCATAAATGATACATTTTTCATCATATTTCTGTTGTTAAACCACAAACAAAATATCCATGGGATTGGTTTTTTAAAACTAATTTTATCTAAGTTTTTTCAATAAATTGCCATTATTGTCTGATTTTTGAAAATACCATTTTACATAGAAAACTGTAAATGAAACATATATATGAAGTCAGATGTCACTGTCCCTAAGTAATTGCAATTCAAAGGTGACTATATGATTAGCAAAAGTAAGTTTTTAAACTATGAACTGTGACCTTGGACGGTTCAGACTTTCTGTGGGGCAGGACTCAGTCATTTCTGTGGTGGCACACCTGGTGTGGTAACACACCAGGACACAGCAATCCTGTCTACTTCATCAACAGTGTGCTTCTTAACACCCAGGGCTATTTACAGTTACCTTTCTTTATTGCTATAGGACTCAGAGAGACCCCCTCATCACAGTACCCAGCAGCAAAGCCAGAACTCTGTGCTCAATCACTCTTACACTGCATTTTTTTTTTTTTTTGGTCTTTGCTTTTGTTGTTTTGTTTTTGTTATTTTTTTCAAGCATCATTTGGGTAACGAATCTACCTAGAAATATTCAAGGAAAAGCATTGTCCTCAACCTTTATTCCGACGACTCCATTATACTTGAGAGGAAAGTCCTTGCCTAGAGAGCAGATCATCAGATCCATCTACTGAGCTCACTGAAGTGCTTTAACAGCCTGGAGACTCGGGAAGCCCATTCAGTTTGCTTTGCTTCAGGTTGTAGAGGTATTGTTGTAAATGCACTTCCATTAAAAGAAGATATAACTGAACGCGATAATCAGGAGCAACTGCACAAAAGTGTCAGTGAAAGAGAAGTGCGCTATTTAAATGTTTCTATCTGGTCTGAGGAAAGAGCACAGTGAAGAACAGACTGCAAGATTTGCAGCCTGTTATTAATGATGCCGAGCATTGGCCAAGTACGCTGCCCAGAAAATACCAAACAGCATAAGCGGAGAACACTACCTTCGCAGCGGCATGATTTCACAAGCCATCCTCGTGTGCGAATCTGCACGGGATCCCCGAGTGTCTTCCAGTCAAGCCCTGTGTGCAGGACCCGCGGAACACACAACCTGCTGCAGCTGACACTGTCTCTCCACCTCCAGCTGTAGGCAAGGATATTTATCGGCTGCCTCCACATTTACACTGCAGTCCACTTTGACCTTTTGTTCCAGCGAAGCAGCTGAAACCCATAGCCAATCAGAGGAGGAGCAGTGGAGTGTGAAAGGCTGCTCCTCCTCGTGATCCTCCTCCAGCTTCTCCAGCTCCTCCTTCTGTCCCCACCCCACTTTGCTCTGCCCGCTGCTTAAGTGGGCTTGGCAAGCTCCAGCAACCTGAAACTTTCCTCTGAGAGGTTCCAGACAAGTCTGTCAGTCAGTGAAGAGCAACCAATAACTGCAGGGGAGCTCAGTTCAGCACGGCTCAAAGTGCATGAAAGCCAGCAAGGAAATGCATTGTCAAGGACAGACAGCGTCCCTTAAGATCCCATTTTTTTTTTTTTGAGGCCCAGGGGAAGAGTTGGACTGCGCCTTGCTTTCCTAAAATAAATAAACAAATAAAAATTACCCAAACAGTAGCCAGAAAAGGCTTTTCCAGATTGTTCCAGGCTTTTCCAGACGAAAGACTACCCAGACCCTTGCCCTACCCACATTTTCTTCCCCAGATACTTATTTACACTCGGTTGTGAGCAGTTCCTGGTGACATCACTCAAGGGGAGGAGGACAAGGTGCCCCAACAGGGCTCAGGTTTTCAGGATATCAAAACGTCTACTAGCATGGTCCTTCTGTTTGTTGTTTTTACATTTCATTCACATAAAGTGAATGTAGCTATTTCAATATTATTTTTTCTTCCGAAAATGTCAACGACACTTGGAAAAGACTTGTTTCTTATTATATATTCTTCTATTTTACAAAACGAATTTTCCAATAAGGTTCTTCTAAGTGCTTGTCAATTATCTTTTATAATTTTGTGTTTCACATGTATGTATGTATGTATGTGTATGTAATGTATGCGTGTATGTATGTATGTATGCCTGCATATGCACATGTGTACCACATGCGTGACTATTACCAGAGTGGGCCAGAGGGGAACACAGGGATCCTCTGGAACTAGAATTACAAATGGCTAAGTGGCCATGCTGGGAACCAAACCTGGGTCCTCCTGAAGAGCAGCCAGTGCTCCATCCCCTATTATTTCTTCAGGAGCACTATTTTTAGGAAAGTAATCACAAATCATAGGTTTCATAGAATGCCAGAAACACATCGTGGACCATTTATTTCACATTATGCAAGTTTAACGAGTCCTAACACAGCCACGATCATTACTTTTAGCAGCAGAGAGAACAGAGACCCAGTCAACTACATTCAAAAAGTGTACCAGCTTAAAGGCTTTCCTGTAGTTTTCTCAGCTTGCTTTTTAAAAACAAACAAACAAACAAACAAACAAAAATAGACTACTCAGGAAGTTGGAATTGTCTCTATATTCTCTTTTGATACTATATTTGCACCTTTTTTGCTTTTAAATTATTACTTCTATTCCTAAAACTAACCTCATTATCATCATCATATTTTTGAACAGTCTTGATGTCTTAGCTATTTTTTCCTTTGCTGTGAAGAGACATTATGACCAAGGCAATTTTAAAAATTAACCATTTTCTTTAATTGGGAGCTTGCTTTCAGTTTCAGAATTTAGTTCATGATCATCACAGTAGGTAGCATGATATAGTAGCTCAGAGACTACATCTTATCTGAAAGTTGGGGGGGGGGGGAGAGAGAGAGATTGAGAGAGAGAACCCACTCCCAGTGACACAACTTCTCCAACAAGGTGACATCTTCTAATCCTTTACAAACAATTCCACCATCAGGGAACCAAGCATTCAGATATATAACCTACAGTAGTCATTCTCATTCAAACCACATCTTTTTAAATGGTGGAGCATGCGTGGTTAAGGTGCAGAAGGGCACATCACAGTTGTTAGAGGCATTCTTCTGGAAAGAAAGTGTTTACAGTTGGGGAAAACATAAGTTTTATATTTGGCCTTGGCATTTAAGAAGATAGCCTCATTTTTTCCTCAGCTTCAGGTAGGCACTGTAATGTTGAACTGAGCCAAGGTCATATCTATATCTTGGCAGCCTTTTCTTTTTTCTTTTTTCTTTTTTTTTTTTTTTACTAAGAATACTCATTAATGAGAAACAGTTTTCCAAATAACATCTCTTATGGTTAAAGTATAATGTCTAAAGATTGCTAAAGAAACATACTCATCATTTTTATCCTGGTTATACTTTCCTGCTTGGTGTTGAAGACCAGGTAGGAGGCTCATTTTCTTTTTAATGTCAAGGTCAGTTATAACATCTGGTCCTTATGTGTTTCTTGGGCTTGTGAGGAAACTCTGGTTCCTCTTGTCTTTCTTTTGCCAGCTAGTCCACCTATGAGATGATAAGTCAAAGACCTCGTTTTTATTGTTTTATTTGGAAATGTGGAGGAAATATTTTGTCTTTGCTGACTCTCCTCTTTGTAGATATTGGAGGAGTCCACATAGTGGTGTTTCCATAGCCTCCCTGAACAAAAGAACAGGTAACTCACCACAGTCTTTTGAGAGGTGCTGTGCAGCCCACTGGAACTAAGGTGACCTTAAAAGGTAAGGGGGAAAATATTCACTCTTTAATCACTTTGACTACATCAGTATAAGACACCAAGTATGGATGTTGAACATTAGTTACACTGGTCTCTTATTTTTATTACTGTGCAATATTTAGATAAAGCTTGAACTGAAATCAAGCACTTTAAATAATCCGTGATTAGACATACATTAAGTCAGTACCCTATCTTGCTCATCTTTTACATATCCTAAATAACTTATTCAGACACACATAATTTAAATAAACTTTAGCTTTTTTCCATTTTGAAAAATAATCTGTCCATTTTGATTTTTAGATACAAGTTTCTTTTACTAATAATATTTTATTTTTATATTCAATATCTTACTATTTTTTAATACTATGAGACATAGTAACATCAACAAATAAATTAACTATGTGTTGGGAGAATTTGGGGGGTGGATTAATCAGTATAGATCCCTTCTTCAAAAGACTCCAATGACAAACCAAAGTTCTGCTTTTACCAAAGCTCATCCTGGGGGACCAGTGAATGTGTAAGGTTTATTTACAGAGCACATGTGTGGTTATTCACAAGAGGATCCTGAGATCAACCACACTGGAAAGTCTGTACCTAGTGCTGATGATGGTTTTCCCACAGCTGCACAGGTGGAGCCTCCTTTCCCTAGCCTCAAGACCACCAAGCCATGTGCAATGAAGGCATAATTGCATGCTAGCTGGGATGAGTGGGATGAGTGGGTTGAGTACTCAGGTAGGGGTACAATGACCCTATACTTTTATAAAGGAACACTTAACAATCAGCAAGTTCTGATGTGTTGGATTTTTGCAAGCAGGTGCCGATGAACTCATAAAGATGGTGGTTGCTCAGCTTGGAAGATAAACACTATGTAAAATCTCTTTAATAAAGCAAAGTTGAATCCAAAGTACGTATAAAAAATAGTACAATGTTCTGCCTAGTTTTGTGTTAACCTGAACAAGCTAGAGTTACATGGAAGGAAGAAATCTTAATTGAGAATAGCCTCCTAAGATTTGGCTTTAAGACATTTTCTTAATTAGTAATTGGATGGGAAGGGCCATTGTGGATGGTGCCACCCTGCGCTGATGGTCCTGGCTTCTATAACAAATCAGGGTAAGCAAGTCACAATGGGCAAGTCAGTAAGCAGCATTGTTCCATGGATTCTGCATCAGCTTCTGCTTCTAGGTTTCTGTCCTCCTGGAGTTCTTGTCCTGTTTCTTTCAATAATGGATTCAATGTACAAGTGTGAGCCAAAATACCCACCCCTCCAACACACACACACACACACACACACACACACACACACAAACACACACTTGCTTTTTGGTCATGATGTTTCATTGCAGTAATAGAAACCCTAAATAAGACATTTCAAATTAGGATTAGCTGTGCTTAAAGAAAACATTTACATTTTAGCAAGAGTTTCTACAGTTTATTAAAATAACCTTGACATGAAAAAATAGTCTTTGCAAATAACAAAATGCAGAAACACACACACACACACACACACACAGAGCCAGAAATCTTTACATATTTATGTTGTAACTATAGTTTGAGGTTAGAGAGGACATACATTTTCCCCATTTTAACTAGGATAGATTAATGTAAATCCTATGGCTAAAAAAGCCATTTTCTTTTCCTACCTTGAAATCTATTAAGGGTTTCTGGTGGAATGCAATAAAAAGTATTTCTGATTCCCTTAATTCTCAAAGGCTTAGGGGGTTAACCTTTTCCTTGTTGTTATTGTTATTATATAGTTTCATAGTCAAGAAAAATGACCAACCCTAGCTGTGTTTTGGTTTTGAATGCATATAAGTAGATAAACAGAAGCACCAGATGCCTAGCAAACCTTTGTCAAACTAGTACCTACAGCCTCCCTTAGACATCAGCTAAGGAACCCCAGCCAGAATTATAATACTGGAGTCACTGGTTGAAGACTTCTAGGCAGAACCTCCTCTCTGGTCTCTTCATAGACAAGCATCTAGTTAGCTGTCCTTACCATTCACATTTGTGTCATGAGATAAGTAATAGTAACTCATGTTGGAAATAATTTACCCCTTAGCTGTCCTAAAGGACACAATGACATGACTCTCGAGCTGTGTTGTTTTTCCCCTTTTCCTTGTCACAGAGTCAGGGGCAAGTGTGACCCAGGCAGGAGTTTGGGAGGACATTGAGACAAACATGCTTGAATCTGAAATGGAAGTTCCAAGCCCTTTCTCCTAGGCTAGCTTCTCAGTGAGCTTAACCAGCACAGCGTAGTGTACTGATATGGCATGCATATAAAAGGTATTTTCTGATCTGGTGAAACTGAACTTATAAGCTTATATTGGGCAGAAAACTTGCTGTTGGGCCTTACCACAATGTGGCTGGACCAAATGTACCTGTACTCCTCATCAACCTGCATAGAGTTATCCAAATGAATCATATCTGCTGGGTCACTCTTTGCAAACAGGAATGGACAAGCCTCAGAAGGTGATGACTTGAGCTGTTCTTTTCTTCTTAACTCATCTCTCCTACTGTAACTGAGAGGCAAAAGCAAAAGTAAGGGTACTCACAGTGCCATGGGGCAGAAATGAGAACAGAGAAGTACAAAGCAACGACATTTTGGGGTGTGGGAAGGGAGAGCATTCTATATCAGAAGAATATGGAACTAAAGATGCCAGGCAGAGAGAGTAGGTATTAAGGCACAGCAGAGCCTATATCTCCATTATCCATTCTCACACGTCTCCAAGCAGGCCACTCCAGCAATGGCTGAAGCAAGTGCTCACTGACAGCAACCTGTCTAGCACCTGGCAATTTACCCCTTGAGTTTCTGCTGGGTTCTGTGCTTTACTGATATTCTACCCTAGACCACCAAGTGAAGTGGAAAATTTCTGGTTTCTTTGGATAATCAGTTATGTCATGTGATGTTTTCCTGGAAGCTGTCTTTTGAGGATGTTTTGCAGAGGCAGACACTTGAGAAGACACATGATGTTTGGAAAGAGTATAAGTAGAACCCAGCAGACAGTGAACAAGTCTCTTGCATTGGTTCACCTTTTAATGTTTTTCTGGTTTTCACTGATTGGTACACTTTGCAATGCTTTGCTGGTTTCTGCTCATCTTCACTTGTCATAACTTCATGGACACAGCAAATAACTCAGAGCATTTTTTGATACTTCTGTGGACTCATGCCAATTTGGTGGAGGTTTGAGATTTCTTCTGGATAGAGCCACTGCTACTGATTCCTGTTTGGTGTTTGGTGGTTGAACTGGACTGTCACTACTGAATCATGTTTGGAATTGTCCCAAAGAGCTATTTCTAAATAGGTCCACAAGACTCTTTGTCCTATTGACAGTCTCTCCCCTGTACCTTTTGTTGGTGGCCTAGAAGGGAGGTTGAAACATTTAAGAACCCTAAATAAAATAGACTTTGAAAAATCTAAGCCTATAACTACAGACTTCAGTGATAGGTCCCTTTGTAGGAAGCCAATGCTGAAGGGACGTGGCTGGGAAAACTCTTAGGTCTCCTCTAGAAAACCAGCAAATAAATCACTTCAGAGATCTGATTCTGTCTCCCAAGTCTAATATGAGAAGGCATGCAGTGATCTCCAGAGGGCTCAGTGAGATCAGAAAGTTTTATGGGTTATGTCATGTGGTTACATTAACCAAGATGGCAGTGATGTCACCCACATTTGCCCTCTTTATGATAGAATTAGCAGGATGTTGACCAAATCACATAGTTGTCTCCATCCTAATGAGGTCACCAGCAAAGAAGGTGATAAACTGTATGGTTGCTTTCTGGTTATGGTGAACCCATCCCCCCTCAGGGCTCAAGTCCATGTGGGGTCCACACATCTCATTGCTATGGACTGTTACATCCTTTTCTTTTTTTTTTTTTTAAAAAAAAGAGATACTTTATTAGGTTAACAGGGATATAGAAAGAGACAGTAGCCATCCCCCCCTCAAACAAAAACAAAAAAGTAACAACAAAAATTCAGAGGAAAAAATTTCCATGGTCACAGCTCCAGGAAATAGCATCTATACAGAGCTACAGTGAATCTGAGGCTCTCAGAGAGCATCCAGAGAGATGGAGAGAGGTTTAGCCATCATCCAATTTTAGTTCATAACGACAGTGAATCTGTCTCTCTGGGTGGCTAAAGGGAAAATGAGAGCTTTAGAAAATGCAAAAATTTGCCTATAACTTCCCCAACCTGCTTAAAATGTCCTTTTTCTGGAGTCTGGGTTGGATCTCACCATAGAAGAGTGAGGAAACCTCACTGTGGAGCCAGGCCCTAGGTCAATAGTGCATTTTAGTATCTGTTCACAGATCTGTTAGTCATCCACAGTTTAACTTGCTTTCTAAGACATACAGACATTAGAGTTAGAAAGACAGGTGTCCATTCTAGGATGGAGGAAGTGTGCTGCTGATGGCTTCAACAGTCATGCTTTCCTATCCTTTCAGGGTTGGGCCTGGTTTATTTTACTCATTATTACGAGTAAGACCTCAGAAAAAAAGCTCAAGAGATGTTCCCAAAATGCTACTGTCTAGGAGTCATGGTTAGATCAGTTGCTTTTGTTTGTTTGTTGTTTAAGTTAAAAAATTAAAAGGCAGAAAAATTCTCAGACATGTAGCAGTAAAGAAATTCTTGGGCTGGAGAGCTGGCTCAGCAATTAAGAGCACTGACTGCTCTTCCAGAGGTCCTGAGTTCAATTCCCAGCAACCACATGGTGGCTCACAACCATCTCTAATAGGCTCTGATGCCCTCCTCTGGTGTGTCTGAGGAGAACAACAATGTACTCACATACATAAAATAAATAAATTTTAAAAGAAAAAACAGAAAAAAAAGAAAAAGAAATTCTTGAACACAGACGACAAAATCAGACAAAGGAAGGGTTTAATTAGGAACAAGAAAATATGCACATACAACAAACACACAGAGAAAAGAGGAAAAAGACGCTCCACAAAGCAGAGGGAAACCCAGGAAGTTCAAGTTCTTTATAAGTTTTTAAAGCACTTTGTAAGACACCAATATTTTAAAAAATAGTTAAGATTTATTGCTATAATTTTTTCAGTTTTTTTTTTCATGAAGGCATCGATACTATCTAGATAAAACAGTGGGGCTGAAAAGATGGCTCCGGGGTAAAGCTGTTTAATTCCAAGTCTTATAATCTAGGATCGATCTCAAGGCACCACATAGTGGAACCAACTCCTGAAAGTTGCTCTCTGCTTTCCATATGTACATACACACACACACACACACACACACACACACACACACACACAAGCCCACACACACATGCATGCACTTAACATTTTAAAAATCAAACATAAAAGGTCAATAATTTAAAAGTCCAGCATTATTAGAAATTCTTAAAATTGAACTAGAATTTATGTTCAATAAGTTCCAAGCACATTGTACAGAAATAAGATGTGGTTTATCTCTGTTCTCAATATGTTTCTTGGAGAGCTGTCTTCCTAACAACATTCTTCTAACACTTGTATCACATAGTGGTAAGCTGTTGTTTTTCTTAAAAGTCTACACACATCTGCACTTACTAATTACATGCATTTTTCATTTTTTTCTGATATGCATAATCCCTTCTTTTGTGGGGGAGGTTATTTTTTAGGCATTACTTGTGATGGTCGGTACTTATTCACAGCCTTTCATGCTTTCTCTACCAAGTATTGCTTAACTACTTTCATTGTTTGTATTTCTCACATCTAATTCCCTCTGCTCAGGGCTCTACAGACACTGGCCAGAGCATCATTTAGTCAGCTGTTTCTTCTAAATTCTTGAAACAGACTCCTCCAACAGACTCCTCCACATGTGCCCCTCTGTCTTGGTTCCTCTGATTTTCTTACCTAGCTCCTAACAGGTTCTACTGTTCTGAAGTGTCTGTAAAGCTTGACCTGCACCTCTATGATATGCGATGCAACCTTTAAAAGCACAGTAGTGGCATATGCCTTTAATCTCAGCACTAAGGAGGCAGAATACAGGCAGATCTCTGTGAGTTTGAGGTTAGCCTGGTCTACAGAGCTAAGTTCCAGAAAAGCCAGGGCTACACAAAGAAGATCTGTCTCAAAAATAAAAAGCAAATACCAACCAATTAAATAAACAGCCAAACTAACTAATTAACCAGCTAACCAACCAAAAATGCTTTCTGGTTCTCCTTAGCATTTATTGTTTTAAAAGTGAGTTCACTAGTATTCTCTGCCTTTCACCCTAGTAAGTACTGCTTGCAAGCATATTCTTGCCAGATAGTTAAATAGTGTAAAAGAAACTCTCAGGCTGCTGGCAACTGCTCAGACTAGAGATTCATGCTGTGCTGTGGCTCTTCTCCAATGACACAGTCTTCATGTCTTGTCACACAGTCACCTCTTCCTAATTGAGAAACTCAAGATCATTAAGCAGGAGCAAGTTGCCTTTGATCTTCTTGGCTTCCTTCACACACTGCTCGCCTGGCTGCTGTGGTAAAAGCAGAGACAGCTTAAGGAGAGGATGGTAAGGAGGGAAGGAGAGGCACCGGTGGCAGCTCCTTCATATCGGCATTTTGTCTCAAGCATTTTCTCTAGGGAGAAGCCTGGTGTCTACTACACTCTAAGCTTGTCATTTTCAATTGGAATAAGTGAGCGTCCCTTAGCCTAAAAACAATCTCCTAGGTCACTAAGCCTCTGGCACTGTATCTTGGTGCCCATCTTCTCACAGAGACACGATTTTCTAGTCTCCTGAAAGACTTTGTGTTTCTGTATAGTCTTCCCTGGGATTTCTCTAAACTTCTTTATACTCTTTGTCCATTCGTTTCATTTGTCTTTCCTTCCCTTTTGCCTCTGCCTCCAAGCCCAACTCATTTGGACTTATTCCACAACTGGGGCCCTGGAATTCTGCCCCGGGGATTGGATTCTGGCTTCATTGCTGTCAGTGTGGGTTCTACAAGCTCTAAAGGCTTGTCTTGAAGCAGTGAGGTTGCTTGGGGAAGCAGTAGGGCCACACACATAAGACATACAGACTATTCTGGGGCAGAGGATACGAGCACACTCATTTTATTAACACCCCAGTCAAAGCGTTCACGCCCTCCCACTGTCTGATCTCCAGTTGCTCCGACTTTTGTTCCTTATCAATGTCACCATTCTCTGAGTCACTTTAAAGCCACAATCATCTTAACTCCACCATTTAGTCAAATCCACTGAGAGTTCTATTTAGTCTGCCGATGTAACTGGTCCCAGTATGATCACAGTCTTCCTTCCTCTGTTCACTGCGACTCCAGGGCCTACATCCCCTCAGCAGACTAAACAGCTCACTCAAACCCTTACTCAAAGCAGCTCACAACAGCCTTTTACTTAAAGCTCAACACTTTTAATACAGTCTTAGGACTTTAGTTTACCTCTTGTTCAGTTTTCTCGGTCTTTTCAAAGAAAGTTTAGTTATCCCCGGTCACTATTTTTAAATTTGTTCTGAATTTTTCTACCTAAACACTTCCTCATGGTGTACCTTTAGTTGGGACCACTCTTCTATTCTATTCCCTCCCTCCAGTTCTATTCCCTCTGAGCAAATTTCTGCTCACACTTCACATACAGCTCAGTTGGAAGAAACCTCTTCAAGCCTCTGATCGCATTTATCCCATTGCAATGATGCTTGCACTTTCCCACTGTTTTATAATTATTTGGCTCTGCATATCATCTTCCTTTTGGAAGGAGTGACAAGAACTCTATCTTTTTTGGAGTCTCTTCTCGGTAAGTGCTTAGTGAATTGTGAATATCAAGTCTAGATATTCTAAAGCATAACTCCTTTTGCTAGATTTAAATGATCAAACCATGCTGATACCTGCATTTTAGCATTTTCTTGCAACAATCTATTAAGATAAACCAAATAAAACCTCAGGATAACCAGTAATTGAGAAGAAATATGTGAACTGAGCTGCACATTGTAATGACAGAGATGAATAAGTAAGACTCTGTGTGAAACCTCTGGACCCTCTCAAGTACTCTCAGCGCCGAGCTCTCCCCAACTGCCTGTTTGCTTCTCCATACTTCACATGGCTTGCAAATGTCTTTTTTTTTTCAAGGTTTTTCAGCAGATTCCAACTATGTGGTAATATCTGTGTTTGCCCTTGTGCTATCAAGATCAACAAATGTTCCAACAATGATGTGGTTACATTTGCTTTAATTTCAACATCAACTAAAAACAACCAAGGAGCCAGGAATATTTCTTGACTACATTAGTTTGTTTTCAAATATCATTTCAGAAGCAGATTGGTTTTTATGGTGTTGTATATTAAAATAAGTTATTTTATTGGAGGTTTGGTAAAGAAATTTTTTTCGGGGAGAATTGCCCCTTTCATACATCTTAAAATTAGCCTTTGAACAATGCATTAAAAATTAATGCTCTCTACAATATACTTGCATGGAATTTATAAATGAATAAATCTGACATGAGATATAAAATGTAGGCCAAAGCTTACATTTTAGGATATAAATAATTGGAGTAATTTAGAAGTTTGCTGCACAAGGCCCTTATAAAACTAGTTCTCTAGAAGTATCTATTGGCCCACTAGTGGGGTTTACAACTGATTACAGGACAATGTCATCATCATCACTATTATTAACAAAATGTCAATAAAAGATAGATGGAAGAACTATGATGGTGGTATTAAAAGGTAACTAGAATGCACTGAGGACTTATACTATGCTCATTGTAATAGATGTAGAAATGAAGATAGAGCACTCAGCTAATAAGGGATTTACATGAACTCAGTATTTGAATGCCAACTTCCACAGTTTTCCACCATTGCATAGCCTTTTAAAATAGTCAAGTACTAAACTTACCTCCACATACCTCCACATCCATCCATCCATCCTAGCCATCTATCTACCTACCTACAATATCAAACAACTATAAGAAATAATGGATCCTTCTCATTTGAACTTTATATTTAGATGACTTAAAGATAATATAGTAAATAAGAACCAGATAGTCTTTTAGTGACTGTTTCAATATGAAGACATCCATAGGATCTCAGTAGACATCTGCTACTGCAAGTTAACACTGTGCTCTGTGCTCTGTGGTGTGTGTGTGTGTGTGTCTGTCTGTCTGTCTGTCTGTCTATCTGTCTGTCTGTGTACTCATGCTCAAAGGTGGGTATGTACATGTGAGTACAGTTGCCCTTGGAATACAAAAGTGGGATTCTCTTGAAGCTGTGCTTATAGGTCATTGTGAGCTTCCTGTTCTGGGTGTTGGGAATAAATCTTAGGTCCTCTGCAAGAGCAGTAAGCATTCTTAACTGGGAACAATCTCTGCAGCCCCACTTTTATTTATTTTCAATTATGAAAATGTTATTCCCCTTTTAAACATTACTATACACAAGTGATCAGTGGCCTGTGTGTTGTTTTGTGTAAATAAACTTGTGTATTTTTTAAAGTATTAGAATGTGCCTGAAGGGGCCTGCTGGGCTTTCAGATGTCTCACAGGGTTCAATAGTTCAGAATTTAAAGTCCCAAAGGGGATGCCAGGGAGAAGAGGAGGAGAAAGCAGCTGGCAGAGGGCAGCTGTGGAGACTTGAGCACCCAAGGATACTGTCTGCACACTCCATGCAGCATCTAGCTGTCTCCTCATGACACTGCAAAAAGTAGGATTAAAACCAGAAGGACTGAAGCTTCCTTGACTGGCCCTTCCTTCTTGTTTGACTTCTTTGGGTCTGTAGATGTAACATGGCACCTCCATTTTATGGCTAATATCCACTTGCAAATGAGTACATACCATACATATCTTTACAGGACTGGGTTACGTCACTCATGATATTCTCAACTTTTATCCATTTGCCTGCAAAATTCATGACGTCTTTGTTTTTAATAGCTGAGTAATTTTCCATTGTGTAGATGTATCACATTTTCTTTATCCATTCTTCAGTTGAGGGGCATCTAGGTTGTCTCCAGTTTCTGGCTATTATGAATAAAGCTGCTATGAACAGAGTTGAGCAAGTAAGTGTCTTTGTGGGATGTTGGAGCATCATTTGGGTGTATACACAGGAGGGTTATAGCTGGCTCTTCAGGTAGAGCTATTCCCAGTTTTCTGAGAAACTGACAAACTGATTTCCAAAGTGATTGTAAAAGTTTGCACTCCCACCAGCAATGAAGACGTGTTTCACTTGAGCCACATCCTCACCAGCGTCTCTTGAGGTTTTGATCTTAGTCATTCTGATGGGTGTAAGATGGAGCCTCTCACCCAGCAATATGTTTTGATTTGCATTTCCCTGATGGCTGAGGACTTTGGACACTAAGGACTTCCAGCAAATCATGGCGGGTGGAGGTGGGGGTAAAGTAGCACAGCTATACAGACAGAATGAGATCAAGAGCAAGAATGAGAGCAGATGATATAGCACACAAAAGCACACACATACAAACACACACACACACGCACAGAGACAGACACACAGAGATATACAGAGAAGGAAGGAGAGAGAGAGGAAGGGAGAGAGAGAGAGAAGAGTACACATGCATATGAGAGAGAGCACACTGTGGCAAGGCCAAGGCCAGGTTCTTTGCTTTTATTTTTCTTATTATTTATTCAGTCTTCTCTCATGTATTACGTCTTTCCTCCCCACTTCTCCTTTTCTCCATCCTCCTCTTTAATTTCCCTCAGAAAATAGCAAGTCTTTCAGGGAGATCAACCAAATACAACATAACAAGCTACACAGTAAGGTCAGGCACGTATTCTCACATCAAGGCTGGATGAGCCCACCCAGTAGTAGGAAAGGGTCCCAAAAAGCAGGCAAAAGAGTCTGAGACAGCCATTGTTCCCACTGTTAGGAATCCTATAAGAACACTGAGCTACACAGCCATATTATGTACAAAGGACCTAGGTCAGCTCCATACGCTGTGAGCCCACTGTGTCCTGGTCAGTTGATTCGGTATTCTTGTGGTATCCTCTGGCTTTCCCAATCATCCTCTCCATCCTCTTCAGGACTCTCCAGGCTCCGTCTAATATTTGGCTGAGCATCTGTTCCCATCAGTTGCTAGATAAAGTCTCTCTGATGATGATTATACTAAGCTTTGGTCCCAGCACATGCTGCAGGCATGACAAACTGTAGGTGAGAGGTTTTGTGGCTGGGTTGGCATCCAATCCCTCCACTCAAGGCCTTGCCTGGTTGCAGAAGATGACCTGTTCAGGCCCTATGTCCCCATTACTGGTAGTGTCACTGGCTTCACATCATTTCTGTCACTCTCACAGATTCCATGGAGATCCCATCACACTAGTTTCTACCTTGTTCTTGAAATGCCCTCAAATTACAATTGTCTTTCCCAGTAATCTCTGCCTCTACCCTACTCCAGCAACTGGATTCCACTTATGACCATTTCTACCCATCCCCAGTTGACTTGCAAAACCAAAAAATGCTCCATCCTACCATATGGGCATTTAGTCAATTATGTTCATAGTAGCTTTATTCATAACAGCTGGGAACTGGAAACAACCCAGATGTCCCTCTACTGAAGAATGGATAAAAAATGTGGCACATTTACACAGTGGAGTATTACTTGGCTGTTAAAAACAAGAGGCTAAATACCAAGGAGGGCTTAAGGGTGGATGCAAGAATTCTCCTGGGGAGGGGGAATAGAAAGTCAAGCTCTTAGTAAGAAGTATCTATCAGACTTCAAGAAGTCAGAAGAGCTTTGACTGAGTCTCCAGGCTGTAGGAGGTAGACTGGAGAGACAGATCAGCTACAGGTGACTTCCCAAGAAAAGTTCTACAAATACTGGGAAAATCCTATTCTTTTGAACTAGGGGTGTGTGTGTGTGTGGGGGGGGGACAATATCACAATTACAACTCCTCACTCCTTTAGTGTCCTGAAAGATTTCATCAATTTTACATCTTGGGATGCTGAGGAATATGCTGAAAATGTGACTCTTAGTTTGAGGAGAAGGCCAAATTGGAGAATAAGTTCTTGCAGAAAATGGAAAGAGAGTCTTTGCAGGGCAAACCTTCCTTGAGAAAGTGAAGCATCAGCAAGGTTGTGTCACACTGTTGAACATATTTGACAGCACTTACTATAAAAGCCAGAAAAACAAAAATGTAAAAATCCTATTTCAGCAAATGAGTGTTTGTCCCTGGATGCCAAAGAGCTTGATCAAGAAATACCAGGGTCCAGCCTCACAGATGCATTAGAGTCTGTGTTCAGGATTTGGAGCAGAAGGGGGAAAATCATGTTGGAATGAATGCAAAAAGATGTATACCACCTCAGGAAGCATCAGCAAACTTCCACCTTCCAAAAAGATGAAAGTTTCTCATAGAAAGAAACCAGAGGAAAATGAAAGAGAAAGCCAAGGAGAGACACACTGTGCCTAGAATTTCACTGGCAAAACAGAAGGTTCTAGAAAATACTAAATGTTTTGTTTCACACTCTGGCACAGGGACTGAGGTTGATATTTTATATATCAAAGTAGACCTGGCCTTTGGGTTTTTCTAGCATTCCTCGGCATCTCCAGGCATACCTATCCTAACCTTGAGTTCTGCCCTTCCTCTAGAGACCTAGAGACTCCTCCTTATATAATCCAGATCCCTCCTCTCTCCTTCCTCCTCCTCCTCTTCCTCTTCCCCTTTTCTCTCTCTGCTCAGGAACTTTTTCTCTCTCCCTCCCCTCTCCCTTTCCCCATGGCAACTTCTCTGGCCTCAATCCTTGGGGCCAATGAGCTCACCTGGCTGAGTGCAGCTTCCCAATAAACAGTCCTTTAATGTAATCTAATCTGTCTTGAATTGGCTCATTTTACTGGCAGACAAATAACCTATCACTGAGGTGGAAGAACTGGAGAAGGGAATGGAAATACAAACAGCAATGCGGGGAAATGACAGTTCAAGAAGCCTCCTCTCACAGAAGCAGGATAACCTGTGAAGAAATCCATGAGCCAGGTCACCAAAGCAGCCGCCTTTCACCCCACGCAGATGAAGGACACAGACAGCATCCTAGGAAACAAGAGAATAAGTAAGTCATCATCATGTCTGTACTGCAAAAGTACCCTCTATCTCTTTCCCAAACACATAAGAGATGTGCTATTTTTAAGCCTTTCACACTGTCCAAAAGAAAGAACATCGAAAGCAGAATTTACATCCTTGCCCCTTACTAATGAGCCCCTAATAACATCATGTCAGTAGTAAGGAGTCTAGCCTGTCACCCTCCAGATCTGTGACCAAGATCTCCAGAGAACCCCAGATTCTTGTCCTGCAAAGCAAACAATGTGCAAGGCCTGTGTCCTTGTTTTCTAGTTTGTCTAGTCACTGTCTGCAAGTCACCCACTTCTGCATGGAAGATCAGGATCTGATGAATGTCCACCAGAGAAACACAAGAGGATGAACCAGGGTGAGGGGAGTTCATGCTGTGCCACATTACGGGGTGCTAAACAGGCCCCAATGTCTGATGCAAGGGGCACACATTTACCTGCCCTTTCTTCTTTGGTTCTTGAACCAGAGAATGTCAGTTACATAAAGAGAGGAAAACAAAAGAAATGCAGAAAGGGTAGGCGCCCAAATTCAAGGTGCTTCTCTTGCTTCAGCTGGACCTACTAACCTATCAAAGAAAAAGGTTAATGACTTAAGCTGAGTCTTTCTCCCTGGAGAGCAACTGAGGAGCTATTCAGAGAGCTGAGGTGTGGAAGAACCGCTCTAGGAGGACCAAAACAGCTGAGAGAAGCAAGCTTGCTTCCAGGCTCAGGTATCAATGTCTTCTTCAAGAAAGAGAAAAATAGCACTTGCTTTTCAGGAACTGTTTCAGTTGGCCACCGTGAAGAGAGCTAAGGAGCAGCAGGATCAGAAAGAGAACAGTTTACATGGAGATCTGGAATATGCCGCTATGTGGAGGAAGTCAGGCAACAGAAAGAAGAGCAGAGGAGGAGGAGCTCAGCCAGGCTATGGAAAATATTAGTGCATGACACATTTCAATACACACAGTGGACTTGAAACCTAGTGGCCTGCCTCTGTGCCCGTGCCTCCTCTACTCTACACACCACAACCCTGCCTCGCTGTAAGCTAAAGACACTGCTAGCCAAAGCCAGCTGCCCTCTACACCACTCATGGAGAGAACCCTTTCCAGAAACTCCTTGCCCCTGACAGCTAGGTATGGAAATTTCCTAAAAATCATTTCCCTACATTTTTGAACCTCATAGTGGG
Source organism: Grammomys surdaster (assembly GCF_004785775.1). Lineage (NCBI taxonomy): Eukaryota > Metazoa > Chordata > Mammalia > Rodentia > Muridae > Grammomys > Grammomys surdaster. The sequence continues at coordinate 1,428,794 of NW_021620660.1, read as the reverse complement.
ACTCAAGATATTTGGGCCTCAATCAGACCGACTTCTTATAGTTATTTTTTTTCCCTTCAAACATCAGCTGTTCGTTTAAAGTTGGTCTTAACACTGAGTAGAATTTTAAGTCTTTATGTCAGCACAATGTTCTTTTACTTTGCCACCTTCCCTCCCACTTTCCTTTGTGTATGTGTTTTCAGCAGAAAACGAAGGTACGTAAATCCTGGAAAAGCAAGCAAACAAACAAAAACACACAAGGGATGCATTAAGAGTGTTTAAAAATAAATTCTTTGAGACAACTTACATAATTGTTCCCCAGCTTTCTGGGAAAAATGCACAGTTTTGCCAGACGGAACCTCAGTCAATGAGCACTGCCAATAAATAAGTGCTTCAAGCACGTTTTTCTTGGAACGGCCCTCCTTGGGCCTGGCTCTCCACATCTCCCTGGAGTCCAGACGATGGTGAGTCTGTGCTCACAGATTAATAATGGGTCCCTGCAGCAACTGCTTCCACACCTGAGACCACTGCTTCCAGCTGCCAGGGACCTTTCACTCTGTTAAATGATATTTCTGTCAGGAGAAGCAGCCTGGGCATGGCCTCCACACTGTTAAATTCAGCATGGTACCTGGCAGACTGGCTCTGTGCCCACATAGATCGATACTGCATGCTTCTGAGTCATGAGATGTTGACAAAAAGCATACAATTTCAGAGCCAGTGTGCTGCCTGGCAAAATTTATTTTAACACAAAGCACAGTGTTTTGTTCTGAAAGAGCCTAATAAATGAAAGTAAAAATGTATTTTAAAGGAAAATAAGGGGAAGTAATTGTTATTTGTGTTACTAAGGATACTTCACATGAAGAGAATCATAGTATCAGTCTTTAAGTGTCAAAATCTCTAGCTCATTTTAAATGATCTGATTTTTAAAACCTCTCCTTTAAGTCATCAGGAAATTGAACCCAGTGTATTAAATAGTTGTATATGTCTCTTTTTAGGGCTGTTTATGTATGGAGCATTTATAATTCACAATGAAGCAGTTTTTCTTTTTTTCATCCAATATTAGAGTAAATATGTAAAGCAGAGACATTCAGATGACTAGAAAAGAAACTAGGCTTATAAATGAAGAGTTTATGAAACTATTGAATATTCATTTATATATTAATATTAGTTCATTATTAAAATAAAGAAAATGTATTAGGCATTTTACTATGTATCTTAACATCAGATTTTTATACCTTAAACATAAAAAACAAATAGAAGAAACTGCACTGAAAACTAATTATTCAAAATTCTACTTCAGGAAGACAACTTAAAAGCATAACCAACCTAATTAACACACTCAAGTACTTCATAGACTCTTAGACTTCAAAGTAATGAAATAGATACACAGTATGGGATAAGCTCAACCTGGGTATGAATGAATGAATACCTCCTGAAGAAGAAAGCTTGAATGAGATTCCATTCTCTTTACCTTTGCCACGGAGCATCCATTCTTTCCCTTTCATTTTCCCTCTCCTATTTGCTGTCTTATTGCTTAACCTCCATTCAAACATTTATCTTTCTAACAGGCTTTACTAGTGTTCAGTCTTTCTCACCCCAGGTCCAGACTGTAGAGAAATGACCTTCTTAACTATTAACCGAAAAGCGCTGATTTCTCTTCACTACCTGGGATTAAAATCTAAATCCTGTACCATCTCCTCAGGGCCTCATCTCTCTCACAAGAATGTGTGGATCCTGTCATGCTCTAACCTTTCACCATGTTTTTCTCAGGCATCTCTTCTAGCTTGCTACAACTCCCCGGGCAATGCTTCTCTCATGTGACATCAACAATAAACCCCAGCATTCTGAGCTTCTCGCAAGGGGCCATTCTGGCCCCCCATTCAGGCTGTTAACCTCCTTTGTGTTTGATGAAGTCATAATTGAAAGGCAAATGGAGTTCCTCAGAGGCAGACTATTTGTCAGCAGATAGCTCTAAAGCATGATGACTGCCATTTCCTCCTTGGAACATTTGTTTTCTTCAATTTAAAATTGAAATTTTCCTTTCATCTTGGAGATTTTATAGTATATGTTCATTGAAGAAACATTTCAAAACAGACAAGATGATAAACATCAAACACATACCTACTGCTTATAGCACTAGTATTTAGATTCTATGTCTGTTAACTTAAAAAAAATCAAGTATAATTACAAAAGATGGGACATTGTGAATATATTTAACACCATTAAACTACATACTTAGCAGTGGTTACCCAGGGTATTATTAATTTAAGTTATTTTGTCACAATTTCAGAAAAGAAAAGGCCATGCAACATGTGCTACTTTGAAACATTTCATGGTATATCCTCTTGAGATTTTTGATTCTGCAATATCTTTCAGCTATGCTAGATAGCAGTAACTCATGAACCTTGAAACCTCAGGGTAAAAGCTATTTGTCAAAGTGATGCTAAGATGCTACCTGTGTAGTTCACTATGACTTGCCTAGGGATATACAGTGAGACTTTCCAAAAGTTATAAGGTGATGGATGCTACAACAGATTTAATGCCGCTGTCTTCTATTCTATTAGCTGCTGAAGAGTCCTGAAAAAATATTAATAGTGCTTACTTCACTTTGAACAATAATTTTCAAAAGTTTTCTTTAAAGTATTTTCATTTAAAAATAGTACATATATTTAAAATAATTTGTTTTAAGTTCTAATACAGTAAATGTCAATACTCAGAAAAAAATGATTTGTTTTCAATAATGTCAACAAATATATCGAATGATTGCCAAACAAAATTATTGTCATTTAGTAAAATATACAATGTCATAGTTGATTTGATAATTCCATACTGCTGGACATGAAAGATAGGGAGAGAATGCTAGTGTTAAAATGTTGAATATTAACTAAATTGAATAGATTTAATTTAACACTATACACGGAAGACCTTCAAGTTTGAGAGTCCTGGAGAAGAAGAAAGCAACTATAAGTGAGAGTAAGTGCTGATATTTGGTAATACTAGCAGGAAGCTAAGAGTACAATGGTGCAGAAGGTAGTTGGGTATATTTCCAGTAACAGGCACAGTATACCTCTTGTTGAATGGGTCTTAAGTCCAGTTAGAGAACTGTTGGTTACCACTAAGGTATGTGTACCAGTATCGCACCAGTAGGCTTCATAGGCATCATAGTTGAGTGGGAGTCTAGGTTGCTTTTCTCCTTTGGAAGACTTCATGGCATCTTCTGGTATCATGAAAGCTAGTCCTTAGGAAACGGGCATTGAAGTCAGTTCCAGCTCAGGAGCCTCTGGGACCAGGCTCTGAATTGCACAGTGTTTTTAGCACCAGGGACTTGTTGTCCACCTCTGAGGGGTGACCAAGAGAAACAGCAACAGATTGTATGTTCTGGGACTCTCTTAGATAACCCTGAACAACAACTCTAAAGAGGGATTTTTATGTTGGGTATTGGGGTTTTGTAGGTGGTCTCTAGCTTTTGGTAGAAACCCTACCTAAATAAGAAAGGTTCATAAAACTATATTCATACATTTATACACCGAATTATGTACATTATAGATTTTTTAATAAATAGTTAATAGTATAATGCCTTGGGCCTTTTCAGCCATCCATGATGATATTTTTACCTACCTCTCTCCCTCTCCTGTATTTTAAGTCCTCATCCTTCCCAAGGGAGCCCCGCATTACACCTTTTACTTCCTCCTATCAAGTCAATTGTATCCTGGTATTCCCCTTTGTTCTCCTATTACCCTCTTCTGTATTTACCTCCCTAAGGAGCCTCCTTTTCCTATTTTCCTGATGAGAATACTTGTGCCTTGCTATTCTTCTCCTCATTTCTTTCTATGCTGCCAATGATCACTTTTTTAGTTCCTAGTTTCTGTAGTTACTACAGGATGTATCCATATTGAAACTTTGGAGCTAGGAGCTTTCAATAAGATAAAACAGTTTTCCTTCTGTATCTGGTTTACTTCATTCAATATTATCTTTTCTATTTCTACCCATTTACCTATGAAATTCATGATTTCATTTTTTTTTCTAAATGTGAATAGAACAGCAATTATTATGTGCAAGTAAGCATCTCGGGAGTATGTGAAGTCTTTTGAGCACATGCCAAGGAACGGTATATCTGGGTCATATGGTAGATTTATTTTTACTTTCTGAGAATTCTCCACACGATTTCTGTAGTGCCTGAACCAGTTTGAAATCTCATCAACAGTAAATGAGGGTTCCCTTTCTACTGTATCTCCTCCAGAATTTGTTCTTGGGTGTTCTATTTACCTTTGTCATTCTGAATGGGGTAAGGGAAAATCTCAAAATTGTTTTGATTTGTATTTCCCTAATTGCTAGTGATGGTGAATTTTTTTTTTTTTTTTTGCAATATCTCCTAGAAATTCTTTTCTTTCTTCTTTTGAGAACTCAGTTTTGGTCCCAGACTCATTTTTTTTTAAATTGAATCATTCAACTATTTGTTTTTTTAGTTCATTCTGACATTAAATTTCTGTCAGCTGTATAGCTAGGAAACACTCTCTTCCATTATGTGGTCTTTCTTTTCACTCAGTTGATAGCATCTATTCCTGTGTAGAAGCTTTTTAGTTTCAGGAAGTCTCATTTATCCATTGTTGGTCTTAATTCTTAGGCAAATTGGGTCCTATTCAGGAAGTCTTTTCCTACACTTATATCATGTGGGATACTATCAGTGTTTTCTTCTAGCAGTATCAGTGTTTCATGTTTATGTCTTTTATCAATTTGGAGTTAGTTTTGTACACAGGTAGTAGATATAGGTCTGATTTAATTCTTATACATGTGGACAGAGAGTTTGACCAGAACCATTTTTTGAAGATGCTGTTTTCTCTCTAGTCCATGTTTTTCTCTAGTTCTAGTTCTCTAGTTCTAGTTCATGTTGACAATGGAATATTTGTCAAATATTAAATTGCTGAAGTTATATATACTCACATTTTTGTCTTTGATTTTGTTCCATTGGTCTACACATCTGTTTTTGTGTCATTAATACATTGTTTTTATTACTATGGTTCCATAATATATCTCAAGATATAAAATGGCAATTTTTCTAGTATTGTTATTTTTGTTCAGTATTATTGTGGCTATCTGGGATCTTTTGTGATCCTGTATAAATTTTAGGGTAGTTTTTTTTTTTCAGCAATGAATGAGATGGGAATTTTAATTGATATTACATTGAATCTGTAAATAGCTCTTGATAAATCGTATGTTTTTACAATGGTAATTCTACTAATCTATCAGCATGGGAAGGTTTTCCATTTTCTAATGTCTTTCTCTATTTTTCAGGGCTTTAAAGTTTTCATTGTAGGGATTGTTCACTCCCATGGTTAGTTTTAATCCTAGATATTTTCTTTTCTTTGTAGCTATTATGAATGGGAATGTATCCGTGATCTCCTCTGTATTTTTGTTGTTGTAAAAAAAAAAAAAAGCTATTGATTTTGGCAGTTGGATTCTGTATCCTACCACATGTCTGAATTTGTTTATAGTTTCTATTGATTTTCTGGTAGAATTTTTAGATTTCAAATCTATAGCATATCATTGGAAGCATGTATAGTTTGACTTTCTTTTTTTCTATATGTACCCCTTTAATTTTCTTCTAATACCTTTTGCTTCAGCTAGTACTCTCTTCACAGTGTTAAAAAGGACTAGAGATAGAGGGCATCTGTAGCTTGTTCCTGACTTCCATTGTTTCTGTTTTTTTTTTAATTTATTGATTCAAGCTTTCATCTATTTAGAATGATGTTGGCTATGGGTTTCTCATATGGAGCTCTTATTATGTTGAGATAGGGTCCCCCTAGTCTTTTAGTCTCTAAAGTCTTTTGTCTTAAAAGGCATGTTGGATTTTATAAAGGTCTTTTTATTGAGATGATCATGTGATTTTTGTCTTTAAGTCTATTGAAGTGGTTCATTCTATTTATTGACTCAGGTATGTTGAACAATCCCTGCATTTCAGGGATAAAGCCACTTGGTCATGTTGTATAATTTATTTTTGTTTGCATATATTTTATTGAATGTTTTTGAACCTATGCTCATTAGGGATATTGGCCTATTTTTTATGAGTTTTATTTTTTGATCCAGTCTGGCAATCTGTGTCTTTTGATTGGAGAATTGAGGGCCTGCAATTCTCTCCTCTTCCTCCTCCTCCACCTCTTCCTCTTCCTCTTCCTCCTCCTCCTCCTCCTCCTCCTCCTCCTCCTCCTCCTCCTCCTCCTCTTCTTCTTCTTCTTCTTCTTCTTCTTCTTCTTCTTCTTCTTTCTCTCCTCCTCCTCCTCCTCCTTCTCCCCCTCCTCCTCCTCCTCCTTCTCTCTCCTTCTCCTTCTCCTTCTCTCTCCTTCTCCTCCTCCTCCTTCTCTCTCCTTCTCCTCCTCCTCCTCCTCCTCCTCTTCTTCCTCCTCCTTCTCTCTTCCTTTCTCTCAATCTCTCGCTTTTGTTGTTGCTGTTGTTGTGCCTCTAACCTGGTTTGGATGTTAGAATGGTACTAGCCTCCTAGAAGGTCATTAAGAATGCCCTTTTATTTCCTTGAATAGTTATAAAAAGGATCGACTGCAGATATTTAAATGTCTGGTAGAATTCTGTTGTGAATTTACCTGGTCCTGGACTTCTAGGAAGGCTTTTTATTACTATTTCAATCTCTTCATTTCTCATGGGTATACTTAGGTTCTTTACTTTTCGGTTCAATTGTGGAGGTTTGGCTGAATCTAGAAAATCATCCATTTCTTTTAGATTTTTTCAGCTTTATGGAGTACTTGTTTTTAAAATATACCCCTATAATATTATGAATTTCTAAATCACTCATTTCTTTTAGATTTTTCCAGCTTTATGGAGTACTGATCTTTAAAATATACCCTTTTAATATTATGAATTTCTTTGGTATCTGTTGTAGTATTTCCTCACTCATTTCTTACTCTGCTGATTTGTCTCCTCACTTGTTTTCGTTTGATGTCTGTTATTATGTATTAGAACAATGATGCCTGCTTTCTTCCTGGTCCCATTCAATTAGAATACTGTCATCTATCTTTATCTCCACTCTGCGCAGAGGCAGTTCTTTGACCCTCCTGGGCAAATATCTCATCTTCCTTTTCCTGTTCCTTTTCCCTTCTTCCTCTTCTTGTTCCTTTTCCCTTCTCCCTCATCCTCTGGCCCCTATCTCTGTCTCTTATTCTCTGCCATCTTTCCTTCTGGGGCAAACAAATCTCTTTTAACTCTAAGGCAGTGTGTATCTTTAAAAGCAAGATGTGCTTCTGGTAGGCAGCAGGTAGATAGACTTGTTTCTTGATTCATTCACTCAGTCCATGCCTTTTGATGAGGTAATTGAGGCTACTGATATTTAAAGTTCTTATTGAAATGTGTGTATGTTAGCTGTGGTTCTTGTGTTGTTGATTTTTGATGGTGTGGGTAAATGGTATCTTGTGTCTTAAAAATTATGGCTTTATATTTCTTTCAACATTCTCTCTGCTATACTCATTCCTCTCTTCAGCCCAATATAATGGTTCTTATTTTTCCTTAGGCTATTTATATGGTAGATAAATGTTTTTCCTCTTAGAATCTCAGCAAATAGTTTTCATGAATATATTAATTTAGGTTGGCTGTCATAGTCTTTAAGAACTTAGGATATATTTTTCCTGGTTCCTCTGGCTTTCAATATTCCGTTGGAAAAAAATCCCTGTTTCTCTGATGGGTTTTCTTTTACATGTGGGTTGTGAGGTTTTTGTGTTATCATATTTTTTTTCTCTTGAAGCTTTCAATACATTTTCTTTGTTATTTATTCTTAGTGTTTTAACTGTGACATGTCATGGCTATTTTCTTCTGGTTTTTTTTTCCTATTTGATATTCTATATGCTTCATATATTTGTATGGGTATGCCTTTTGAAAGGACTAGAGTTGGCACAGGACACACTAAGACCAAGTTCTCAGCACAAAGGAGATTTATTTACCCCAGAAGGAAAGAGGGCAATAATAAGAGACAAGGGCAGGAGATAGAGGATAAAAGAGAAAGTAAAGGAAACAATGGAGAGGGGAGGGGATATTTGCCCAGGAGGGTCAAAGGACTGCCTCTGGGTAGAGAGGAGATAGACATGGCCCAGAGACAAATGGCGTTACCTAAGGGGAAAAGGGAACCCCCTGTTAGGATAGGCTGGTTTGTTTTGATTGGGCATGTTAATTAGGGTAGCCACAAGGGGGATTTTGGTTGCTGGACCTCAATACCTTAAGAGCTATACCTTGGTGGTTAGTCTCAGAAGGAGGAAGTGGCTAGATAAGGGAATAGACATTGAGGGCTAGCTTTCAGAATGTAATCTAATGGTTTAGCAAGGTAGAGGGAATTGGGGAAGGGCAAGACCTGCCAGTGCCATGTTAACTGTGCTTGGGGCTGCTAGTACCTTTCACATTTCCTTTAGTGAGGGGAAATTTTCTTCAATAATTTCATTGAGGATCTGGTCTTCAATGACTTGGGATTCTCCTCCCTCATTGTCTTAGTCTGTGTTCTACTGTTATGAAGAGACACTGTTATCACAACTACTATTATGAAAGAAAGCTTTTAATTGGAGTTTGCTTACAGTTTCAGAGATTTAATCATTTATCATCATAGGAGGGAGGCATGAAGGCAGATATGGTGCTGGAAAAGTAGCTGAGAGTTCTACATCTGGATCCACAGGCATCAGGAAGAGAGAGCCACTGGGGCTGGCTTGGGCTTTTGAAACCTCAAGGCCCACTCCCGGTGATACATGTTCTCCAATAAGGCCATATCTACTCTTGTAAGGCTGTACTTCCTAATCCTTCTCCCTGAGGACTAAGTATTTGAATATATGAACCATTCTAATGTAAGTTGCCACACTCACCTATGCCTACAATTTGAAAGTTTGGTCTTTCCATAATGTTTCATATTTCCCATGTGTTCCTTCCCTGTATGTGTTTCTTTTTCCTTTTTCTTTTCATTTTTTAATGTTCTTTGCTTATTTTATCTGTATGTTTTATTTATTGTCCAGACTTGATATTCTGCCTTCTGGTTGATTCACTATACTTACAAGCTTTTCCTTTGAGTTTTTCTCGTTGGGTTAATGTGTTTTTCAATTCCATCTTCACTTTTACCTCGAGTCCTCTTGAATGTTTTTATCTCTTTATTGAATTCCATTTATAAAGCCTGGATTGTCATCTTCATGTGCCTTAGGTATGTATTTCTTGAGCATTACCCAGGCATTGATTTGCCTTAAGCTCTTTTTCTTGATTTTATTGAGCTGTTTCTCTGAATCTTCTTTAAACTTCTTGAATTCCTTGAGGAGGTACATGATTTTTCCTTTAAATTCTTTGTATTAGGGTTTATCTAGGTCGGATATGACATAGAAGAGTCCTGTAGGTATGGTTGATACACTGAGAGGAGGATCATGGCCTTTAGCTCCTCTGCAATGAAGTAGGGCAGATATAGATTATAGAAAAAACTCCCCTCACTACAGTAAAGGTGAAGGGTTCTAGTAGGCTTGGGCATGGCAAACATGGTACTGGCAGGTCATCCTCTTCACCAACTCCCCCTTTCTTGCTAAACTGTTAGATTAGATTCAGAAACCAGAGTAGGCTGATATAGTAATTGTAAGGCTCTGACTAAATTTGATAGATTACCAAAAGGTATGAATGAAGAGGTCAGGGGAACTCACTAGGTTAGACCCTGGAGGAGGCTGTTGAAAGTCTGCATGCAAAGTGAGGTAGTGTAGATGGTGCGGAGGGTCCTGTGGGTAGATTCAGGTAAGACAGATCCTAGAGAGAATCCAGTCTAAAATATTAAAATATTAAAATTCCAAGTAGTGGAGGAGGGAGGTAGACTATAGGGAACAAATGAATGTATAGGCAGTAATTTGAGTGTCATTCCTGAAGTACAAAAGCAGAACAATTATGACTACATTTTTGTTGGATGTATCTTAGAAATAATAGCATATTTAATATCAGAAATTGATAGATTAGATAATTTGAAGGGAAATGAGAATAGTGTTACTATTAATTTATCATTAACCTTGTCATAAGTTACATTCATATGAATTTCACTGATAAAATACTGAGTATTCTTTGGCAAATATCACAGGGCACACACTTTCTGCCAGTGTAGGTAGATGCATATTTGCAAACCTATTCACCTAGGTAAATAAAAAGTAGATTACTCATATAAATTCAATGTGATGGCTCAAGATTAATTGGGCAGTCAAGGGCAGGCACAACCACTGCCACTTCTGTATGCACCAGTTGCATAGAACAGAAATGCTCTGTGTCAGTTCTTTCCAAGGACTACATTGGGAAACAAGCACGTATGGTTCTCATATTTTAGAATCAGTGCCTAGTCTCCGAGAAGCCAATGAAATAGAGAGATGAAGGCAGGGGTGCCTTTGTCTGGCAGAAGAATGTAAATCCAAATGGGGCTCATGTAATGTTATCACAACAATAATGACTGAGTTGGCAGCAACAGTGAACCATGCTAATAGGTGCTGTGGAGGTGAAAGAAACATGCAGGAGTGCTTTAGTGACCTGAAGATAAAGGCACAAAAGGATAAAGCACCTGGAGGTAGAAGACTGGCAAGAAATAACTACAAGGTTACCAGAAGACCTATACTCAGTCCAAGCCTGTTGGCCAAACAGGTCATCTTAGATACGTTGCCTAACTTAATAAACATATGTCAACACAATGACCTTAGAATCATGGCTTCCTCATCCAGTGTCACTCTTGAGACCAGTAATTCTTTATTGTTTTACTGAGCTATCTGACAAAGCTACAATATAGCTCAGAGAAGTTATTGCAGTGTTTAGAAAGAATAAAATCTGATAGATGATTGGCTCTTGGAGGGGAATGTCTGAAGCAAACACATTCCTGGGAGGCCTATGGTATGTGGTGGCTGTAGTATAAAAAAAGGGCAAGGACCAGATCCTTCCCCATGGCCCATGTGTTGTTCAGGATTGGTTATGTCGACGGTCCATGCAAACGGAAGACTCATTGGTAAGGTGGTCCTAGTAGAAGGAAGTTAGGTGGTGTTATGTGCCATGGAAGGAGATACTGAAACTCTAACTTTCTGTGCTTCTTGGCCCCCTGAGGTGAGTGCACGTTATCAACTATGCTATGCAAACACAGGCTTGAAATGAGACCAACAAAGCTTTTCAGTTGATTATGAAATGTGTTAGGGAGAAAGTAGTCTAGAAAGATGGGCAGAGGACAAGAAGTCTCAAGTAGGCTAATGCAATCAAGCAATATACACAGTTCTAATAATGAGTGATGTAGGCTTAGATTTGTCACAATCTACTTTAACAATGGTTCTTAAACTCTTCAACCTCCCTTCTAGCCCATGGCCATTGGTGGGGGAGAAAGATGGTTAATAGGACAAGGGAAGTGTGGACCTGTTTAGAAGTAGTTCTTTGGGAGGATTCCAATCTCTGTTCTTAGGTTACTAGCAGTCCAGTTCAAAACATCAAAAACGAATCAGTAGTGTCAGTCTGGTCCAAGCAGCAAACACCAAACAAGTCAGTAGTAAGGCTAGATCCAGAACAAGCTGAGAGGCTCCATCAAATTGGCAGGAGTCTGTGGAAGCGGCAAGAAGCAGGTAAAATACCACAAGAAGTTCTTTGGTGTATCATTCTCTATGGAGTCATGACAAGCAAAGATCAGCAAATAGCAGTGAACTGTTGCAAGGCAAATCAATGCAAGACTGTCATCAGCAAAGACCAGCAAAGCATTACAAGTTGAACCAATGCAAGAGCCTCGTTCACTGTCTGTTGGGTTCTACTTACACTCTTTCTAAACATCACATGTCCTCTCATGTGTCTACTTCAGCAAAAACATCCTCTTATAAGACAGCTTCCAGAAAAACATCATATGACACAACTGAATCTCCAAAGAGATCAGAAATTTTCACTTCAGTGTGAGATGCTTAAATTCCAGGGCCCGCAGAGGTAGAGGGAGTGGGAAAGTACATTCTGGAACTGGCTGGTTATGGAAGGATAGCATGGCTAAGTGGCAGGGAAAGGGTTGCTTTCTGAGGAAATAGGAATGCACATTTGCTAGGTAGAGTCACTGATGAGTTGGGACAATGACAGCACTGAGAAGATTCACACAGGGAGCTGGAAACACCGCGTAGAGCTGGGAGTAGAAGAGACACAGGCAGCATTCATGTGGAGAAAGTGAATGGAGCAGACCAATGAAAGGAAATTAGTAATCATCTAGCTGTAAGGGTGATGAGGTCTGAGTTACGTCTGAGATCACAAGGAGAAAATGGGAAAAGGATGTTGGAGACATCTCAAAGAAAATGCAGAAGGCTTTGGGGAACCGGTAATATGAAAGCCATGAGACTAGTAGATGGGCACGGTGAACTCTGGGCGTGGTGGGATGTAGTCAATGTAGTCAATGCTAAGGTGGAGTGGTCCCAGCACTGGAGACCTGGATTTGTGCAGAGAGGTCCAAGACACTGACCTGAATGTATTCTATGACACAGAATTCATCACAAGAAGACTTGCAAGCTGCAAGAGCTTTAGGTGCCCGAGGAAGGGGGGAGGATGGAGGGGAAAAGGAAGGAATATGGCCCTAGGAGAAGCAAGAACACAAACCAGAGAGTTTTCAAGTACCCACAAAGCACCAGAAGACAGCTAGCATGATGAAACAGTGTTAAGAAAGTAAAAAGAACAAGGTATGATGTATATTTTTATGGATTATGTAAGGGTGTTTCAGCACCATTATTTACCATGTTATCCCCACAGATTTTTTCCCATTAATTTGCTCTGTATGATTTGACATCTTTATGTAAGTGCCAAGGCCAAAACTTTTATTATTTGTTCAATGTCTTCAGATGTCTGCTCTTGGAAGGAAATCACAGGCTTTTATGTTGAAACTAAGGACATTTTTCTAAGCCACACTGTTCACTTTAATCCTGTGGAACAGAGGCCAATCCTGTGCTTATGAGCAGTGGTCTCATGAGTGTGTGTGTGTGTGTGTGTGTGTTTGTGTGTGTGTGTGTGTGTGTGTGTTCACCACTCCCAGCACTCTGCAGCTTCTCTTACTGATTCTGTGTCCCCTGGCATACTGATCACCTCAGTAACATTTGATTATAATCCAAGAAGCTTCACACTGGAAGCCCTCCAGGGTGAAAAGACAAAGAGCCTTTCTCTGTCTCCTAAAAGAGTCACCTTTCAGGAGTACCTGGCCTTTCTCTGTGTTGCTGTGCCCTGTTACACTCTGAGTAGGAACAAACTCTCCTCCAATCCAACAAAGACACCTGCCTCTGTAGTTACCAATGCTTACAATGCTGGGATCTTCAAGCGAGTGTGGTTTGTTAGGGTTTGAAATGTTTTTTGTTTGTTTGTTTTAACACAGTAGTTAACACCTTCAGTCTAGTCCCTGTGGTAACTGCATCTGTTTGCTTCTATCACTATGTCTTTAAAAGAGTAAGAATGGCATGTTTAGTAAGTACTGGGATGACCCTATTTTATATTAGAAGAGTTAACTAACAGTCCAATAACCTCGTCACGTCTGTCAGTGCCTCTGAAAGAGGTGAGCTCATGTGTGGTGCTAGTCAGGCATGCTCCAGTAGGACTGTGCCATTCTGTGGCAACAATGAAGTGTATATGTTGCTCCTCCAGAGGACCTGGGCCCTATCCCTGGTACCCACATGATGGCTCACAACTTTCTGTAACTCCAGTCCCAGGAAATCCAACCCTTTCTTCTGGCCTCTGCTGGCAATAGGCATGTCTGTGGTACACAGATATATGTGAAGGAAAACTCTCATACACATAAAAATAAAGAACAAAATAAAAACTGTACTAGTCATTCTTCTTTGAATTTTAGTAATATGCCTTTATTACAAAATAATTATTTTTCATGTTAATGCCTCTATTATCTAGCCATCTTTTAATTTAAGAATCATTTTATTGTAATGAACCCACAAAACTAGAATAAGGTAGTCAATCTCCCAAACACTTGCCCCTAGCTTAGTGAAAATTAAAATGGCCATTGTGAACCAAAATGTGGCTTAAGGTTTTATACTTTCATTATAATTACACTTTTTGCATTTGATCAACAAGAAGAAAGAATACATGAGAAAACTGAAGCTAGAACAGTTTGCTTTCACCTCTCTTTCATGACACATGTGTGCTTTACCTGGATTCCATTCTTCCTGATCACCCACACTTGCACCTGTTTACAAATATAGATATATATATTATAGGCTAGGCTTTGTATATAGGGGAGAATGTATTTTTTTCTATCTGACTTCTATGTATCTTTCTCACTTAATAGTTTACTTTCCATATGCATCCATTTTCCTACAAATTTCATTCCTTAGAGTTGAGTAATAGTCGATTTTGGGTATGTGCTGCATTTTCATTTCACTCACCTGTTAGTGGTCATCTGCATTGGTTCTGTTTTGTTACTGTCTTAAACATAGTAGCAATGAACATGAAGGTGTCAATCTCTCTCTGGCAGATATGAAGTTAACTGCATATACATCCACAAGTGTATCACCTGGTCATTTGACAGCTCAATTTTAATTTGCTGAGGAGCCTCCAAACTAATTTCAAAAATGGATATATTAATTTGTATCCCCACTAAAGGTAAATAGGACTCTTCTTTCCCATATCCTTTCTAGGATTTGTTGCCAAATTTCCTTTTTAAAACTACTTTGTTTTGTTTTTAGTTTTTACATTTAATTCTCCATGTGTAGGTGTTTTGTCTGTGTGTGTCTCTGCACCATGTGCATACAGAAGGCAGAAGAGGTCATCAGCTGGAACTGGAGCTACAGACAGCTTCCTAGGACAGAGGGAGTTTAGGTACAGGCCCAGTCACGGTAGGAATCTTCCTGCCTTTGTAAGCAAAAACAAAAAATTTAGTTGAGTGGGATCTTGCCCTGAGATCACTACTCCCTAAATCTCTTTATCTCCTTCCTTAGTATCTTTCTGATAAGCTGGCTCATAGTACAGCTTCCTCTGTTCTTTTAGAGCTATGAAACTTCTTATACAATTCAAATGGCATCCTTTTATTCTACATAGTTGAAAAATTATATAGTTTTGAACTCATGTATTCAGAATTCTTTCCAAAAGCCTTAAGGTCTGTCCTGAAGGTCAACATTTGTGGAGGCTCATGTTGCTGTCTCTGTTCCAGGGGCAGGAAACCATGTTACATTGTCCTTTCCACATGGCCAAGCAGGACTCATCACTTCATGTTTTTGTTTCCTGTGTCAAAAATTAGGTGGCAGTAGCTTTGACAGTTTATTTGCAGATATATTGTATTCCATTGACCTAAAATATTCTATTCCATTGGCCTAACTATCTTTATTTTGCATGTCACTGCTATGTTGACTTTGTCACTATAGCCCTGTAGTATAATTTGTAGTAAAGTACTACTGTATGTCCAGCTAAGTTCTTGGTTCTTAGAAATGCTTTTGCTATATGTGGTCTTTTAGGTGATCTTCTAGAAAGGTTAGCCATTTCTTTCACTGGATGAAATGATTGTGTCACTAAACATTGTTTTTTAGATTTAACTAGTTAATTAATTTGTATGAGCTTGTGTGTTTGCCTAAATGTGTGTACATGACTAATACGTGTATAGCAGTTCATAGAAGCCAAAAGAGGGCTTTGAATCTGCTGGAACTCTAGTAATAGGGGATTGTTAGCTATCTTGTGGGTGCAGGAAATAGAGCTCAGATCCTCTGAAAAAGCAGTGAGTACTCCCAATCTCTGAGCCAGCTCTCCAGCCCTAGTTAATTATTCATTAATTTTTATTGAGACAAGGTCTCATTATGTAGCCTTGGCTTGTCTGGAACTCTCTGTGTAGACCAACCTGGCTCAGATCTCACAGAGACCTACCCGCCTCTACTTCCATAGTGCTAGGATTCAACTAAAATATGTACAATTTCTCTTTAAAAGTTGATTTCTCTCAGGTATGTTGTACAGTGATAAAAAAATTACCATACCCTTAATATTCTAACTGCAGATAATAGGAATCCACAGCTGCTTTTGAAGTTATCCTCATGCCCTGCATGTCCTCATATATGGTCTCTAAAGGCACTCTTATCTCTATTTATCTGCTCAATGAAACTACTTATCCTACCAGGCTTATCAGATTTTTTTCAGGGGGGCAGGGAGATGGCTAAGTGGTTAAGACTACTTGTTCTTGTAGAGGGCCTGAGTTCAGTTCCCAGCACCTATTTGGTGGCTCAAGATCATCTTAACTCCAATTTCAAGGGATCCAACGACCATCTCTGACCTCCTTGGACCACACAGGCAAAATCCACACATAAAATAAATTAAATAAGCTAAAAGAAGAGCAAACAATGAAAGTCTTTTTTAGCTCTTGTTCTTCTGCATTGTGTGGGCCTTCCCCTGCCTCATTCACTACAATAAAATTCTGAATTTTTAAAAAAAGTTTCTTAAGAGGAGTACTTTAATGTTTTTGTTGTTTCAGTTTTTGAAACAGGGTGTCATTGTGTAGCTCCAACTGGCCTGGAATTTGCTACATAGGCCAGGCTCTCCTTGAACTCATAGGGATCTGCTTGCCAAAGCTTCCTGGGTGCTGGGATTAAAGGTGAGCACCACCACATGATTTTTGACTAGCAGCCTATCTCACAGTGCCTAGTATACAATAGGGATCTATCAGCTGTATCTTGGAAAGCAATCACTAAATGTTTATTGACCTTTCTTTTTATTGTCTCCCCAAATATTAGACTTAAGCTTTTCTACAAATGGCACAATATTAGATCTTAGTAAAGATTAATATTTATCATGGCAAAATTGCAATTGCTTTGAAACTTGGCTTCTTCCACTGTAACCTGCACACTGATAGAAGACTGTTTCTTTCTTATTTTTTGTTAACTTTTTAAATCAAAATTTAAATCTATTCTTCTCTCATATTTTACATTTTGGCCAAGGTTTTCCTTCCTTCTTCCCCTCTAAATCTCTGCCCCAACATCCCTTTCCCTCCACCTCTATCCACTTCTCCTCCTTTCCCTTTAGAAAAGGTCAGGCCTCCCAAGGATATCAACCAAATGTGGTATATCAAGTTGCAGTAAGACTAGGCACCTCCCCTCACAGTAAGGCTGAACAAGGCAACCCTTTAGAAGGAAAGGGGTCCCAAAAGCAGGCAAAAGAGTCAGAGACAGTCCTGGTTCTTACTGTCAGGTGTTCTACAAGAAGATCAAACTCCACAACCATAACTTCTATGCAGAGGGCCTAGGTCAGATCCATGTAGGCTCCATGATTGTTGGTTCAGTCTCCTTGAGTTCCTGTGGGCCCAGGTTAGTTAGTGGGTTCTCTTGTGGTGGGCAGGTTGTTTCTTAACATAGCAATTCTCCATGGCACCTATCACACCCCTGTCTTGCTCATATTCTGCTGATTCCTGCTACGTGTGGAGTGAAGATTAGCTTCTCACATCCCATCTCCTCTGCATCAGGTAGGATCTCTATTCGAATCTGGTCTCCTGATTCTGAGACTCATTTCCCTCCTTATGTTTCAGCCCAGGCCTTCTGACTAGACTAAAGCCTCTCTTATACTAACCTGATGTTGAGTAAGTCTTGTTAACCTGCTGTAATTTCTTGATGCTCTGAATGTGGAAATCCCTTTCTCAGGGGCTATTTTCCCTGTGTCTTTTCATTGCTTTCTCTGATAGAATGTCAGGTTTAAACCACAGGGGCCTGATGAGCTTTGTGCACTTACAGCAATATCTGCTGTAGAGCAGTTCCTGGAGCCAGAGAGGATCAGTTTAGTGAATGGAGAATACAGAAGTCAAGCTCCTAGCCAACCAGCCTCTTTCTTTCTTCCAGCTTTGTCTGGTTTTCTGTTCACCCCAGCATCCTCCATAACTGGACCTATTCAAAGTATCCTGGTCTTTTTCTTTCTATTAAAATTATCATTATCGTTCAAGATTCAGCTCAAAATAAGGCAAAATCTCCTTAAATCCATGCTATCTATTTAATATTTGAACATTTTCAATCTCTAGGAGGGCTAATGCTTACACAGACTTTTCTTCATTTAGAAGTACATTATAAATTGTCACAATAGATAATTCTTTTCTCTGTGTGTGCAGGTGTATGTACCTATTTGTGTGTGCATGTTGAAACCAAAGAACACAACCTGGCTGTCATTCTTTAGGAACCAACAACCTTGTTTTTTGAGATAAGGTCTCTCCTTGGTCTGGGGCTTACAATTTGGCTAAGCTGACTAGCTGTTGAATCCTAGACTTTGCCTGTTTCTACTTCTCAGGCCATAGTTACAGGAACATACTACTGTGCCCAGCTTCATACAAGAGTGAAGGATCCACACTCAAGTCTTGACATTTGCACAGCAAGTGCCTTACCAGTTAAGCATCTTCTTTACGCCCAAATTCATTTGCTAGTAATTAACATGTAGCATTTCCTTCCAGCATATCAGAGAAAAAAATTTCAGGTATAATGAATAGTTTCATAGGCCCTAAACAGTATCATAATTAATGTGTTGAAGTTGGTTCCAGCAATGAGTATGATTTCTGCTTTGATTTGTACCTAGTATTTTCTTGAACATTGTTTTTTTGTAGAAAATTCAAAATGAATACTTCAACTTTTAACTGTAAGCTCAGGATAGCCTTATTAATGAAATGCTTTTTAATAAAAAAAATAACCCTCAGTCTCTTATGTATTACAGTTATTAGAACACTCTCAATATATACAATGGCTTGAAAATATTTAAGTACTTTCCCTCTTTTATACCACTGCTGTTGACCCTAGTCATTAGAATATCTTGACAAATGGGTAGATATAACAGAGCACATGACTAAATTTGTACCATGAAGGTAAAAGAAACTTGCCAATCTGGGCCTCATCTTGGCACCATCAACATTTTCTACTGAAGTTATATTATCCAAGCAGGATTCTTCTTAATCTTTAGTTGCAGGCTGATCTGAAGGATACTCTCACATAGTTCTGGATATAGAGTCCTGAAAGGTCAAATAGGTACTCTACTCTTGGATTTGGGGATCTAAAACATCAAATAAAAAAATTGTTAATGATCCAATGTATTGATAATATTCTGGAAAAATATCAAATTAAGCTTAGAACTTAAAATATATGCAAAACTATGTTTTCGTTAAAAGATGGAGGCACCAGAAGGCACTGACATTTCCTAGGGAAACTTTTAGATGGTCTGTAGGCCACACCCTTCCTGTTCTTCTGACACAATCCTTCTCATGTTGATCCTTGCTGAGAACAGTCACTGTGGGGTGATGATGGATATCAGATTGGTAACCTGGGGTGAATGAATGAAGAAACAAATGGAAAGTGTTGGTGGGGAAAGGCTATGCTAGAGTTGGACCTGGAATGATTCCCCAAAGTTTCATTCACAAAGGCTTGGCTATGTGCCTCTATGGAATGTGGTGGAATCTCTCTTTACCAAGTGGCACCTAGTAGGAGGTTTAGGTCCCTGGAGGAATAGCCTCCTAGGGGATTGTGGGACATTGATCACTTGCTCCACCATGCACTACTTTCATTACATGCTGAGAAGGAATGGCCACAGACTGAACTCCCCAAACTGTGCTCCCAGATAAACTGCTCTTTTCTCTAAAGGGTCGCAGGAGGTTTTCTCAGTGATGGCTGAAGGACAAAAGCCAATGCCGAAAAGAGGCCCATAAGTACAATGTCACCCATGAACAAAACACCAGGAGACTGTGGATGCTTTCCCTTGCAGTCTTCTTCAGGTCTAACTGCTGCCCAGGCTGCCTTCTAATTTCTGGCATCAAGTGATCCTCTTGCCTAAGCGTTCCAGTTATATGGAGATTCAGGCTTGTACCACTGTGCTCAACTTGAAATATTCTTTCACTCTGCAGAGTACGGTCTCATCAGTGTCTAAGCGGGATAACACCTAGAGAAAACATGACCTTTTAAAACCTTCACAAGCATGGGTGACATATGTCTCAGATGAACATCAGGCATGCTAGATTCCCCAGAGAAATCTGAACTCAAGCTCATGCATAAGATAAAATACCCTAAGCTCTCTGAGTTTGGGATGGGAAGAGTTCCAGTATTTCTTTTTTCCTAAAAAAGTATTGGAAAAAATCACAATTGTAGGAAAAATCCAGAAATTTGAATCAACTGTACTTGTAGGACTGGATGCTGCTTGCTGCTTCTAAGACTTTCTTTGTGCTTGATTTTACACTCAGAGTCACCCAGCCAGCACTGGCCACTCAAATACCACCTGAAACCAAGGCTGACTAGGGTGTGTTTTCCTTCCAATGGCTTCTGGCTGATATTTACTACCCCACACTGCCCTTTGTCATTCACCGACATTTGAACTTGAAGGTAAAAACTGAAAAGTGTAAAACATCTGTGAGAAGCACTTTGTTGTTGTAAGAATTTGGCCACTGGCTGTTTGAGATAAAGATCAGCTATGTGTACATCAACAATCCCAGGAACTTAAAAAAGAGTACATTCCACGCATATCTTTGCAGGCATACAGTAAGTCTAATTATAGCACTTGAACTACTTCAGCATCTAAAGTGTTATAGAAACAGAAACAAAAATAATTGTCCCCTGAGAATGTAAACAGAAAACAGTCTGTTACATGCTGCTACTGTTTGTGCAGGTGTTATTGAACACGATCTGCGCTTCGTATGCCAGCTGTGTTGCCAAGAGTTTTACACAAATTCACCTGCTCAATTTGACAGTAATGAAGGCAGCAATGACTACCATTTCAAGGGCAAGGAAACCTGGGCAGAGAGAGTTGGAATTTTTTGTTCTGCCAAGTAAGGGTCAGAGCTGCTACAGCTCCAGGCTCAATCTCTGGGCTTCATGATTCTCCACATGGTTGGTTACAGGTTGAATGTCAGCATCAGAAGAAGAGATGACCTCTCTCTCTCTCTCTCTCTCTCTCTCTCTCTCTCTCTCTCTCTCTCTCTTCTCTCTCTTTGTGTGTGTGTGTGCGCACATGGCAGTATATGTGCTGGTGTGAGCAGGGTCCAGAGGCCAACGTCAGGTGTTCTTCCTCTGGAGCCATTCCTATTTATTTCTTTAATTACTTATTTATTGTTATTTTGAGCCAGGGTCTCTCACTGGCCTGAAACTCACCAGTCAGGTAAAGCAGTGTGTCCAGCTATCAAGCCCCAGGGATCCATAGAGCTGAAATTACAAGCATTATAAGATTACACACGCCACCACACCCAATTTGTTTTGTTTGTTTGTTTGTTTGTTTTATAAATCTGAGCTCTAGGGATCAGCCCCAGGCCAGCGAGCTTGGGAGACAAGCGTTCTCTCCAGCTTAGAAATAGCATTCTGGGAAATGGTACTACCACCTACAGTGAGGCTTTTCCTTTTCCTCCCTTTTCTCCTGCTGTCTCCTCCTGTTCTCCCTGTTTGTAATCTGTGCTTAGACCTTTCCTTTCTTTATCTTTCTAACACCCACCAAATCCTCAGGAATGTAACCTCAAGACAAGATGGACCCGCTTTATTTTTGTTCATTAATAGAGTAAAAACGTACAAATGTTTTATTATTGAAAAGAAAAATTAAAATAATTGTAAACCAAACGAAGCCATGATCAAAACCAAAAGAGATAAGAATGCTCACACTTAATATATATTACACTGGGGGACAACATAATAGCACATGAGTGCCGCAAGCAATGAGAGCATTGGAAGAACAGAAGAAGAAACAGGAAATTGTGCTCTGCACGGGGCACCAGTCTCCCCTTTTCTTTTGTGGAGATACGAGATTGTGATAATTTGTATATGCTTGGCCCAGGGAGTGGCACTATTAGGAGGTGTGGCCTTGTTGGAGCAGGTGTGTCACTGTGGGTGTGGGCTTAAGACCCTCACCCTAGCTGACTGGAAGCCAGTATTCTGCTAGCAGTTGTCAGATGAAGATGTAGAACTGTCAGCGATGCCTGCATCATGGCTGTCTTGATGATAATGGACTGAACCTCTGAACCTGTAAGCCAACCCCAACTAAATGTTATCCTTATAAGAGTTGCCTTGGTCATGGTGTCTGTTCATAGCAGTAAAACCCTAACTAAGAGAAGGATGTTTTCCAATGATTACAAATCAGGAAAGTCAAAATGCATGTTCACATGGACTGAAATTCATAACAATAATTCAGCAAGCTATTGTGTGCCAATGTTAACAAATTATTTCTTAAAGGTTGTAATTATACCTGTATTTAAGAATCCCAAGTAACTGAACAACAGAGTGCCTGTATCCCGAAATGGTAGTTTCCAGAATTTAGTATAAAACAAATTTAACTTTGTTGAAAAAATTACTCATAGAAAGCTTTTTTTTTTTAAATTAAAATCATCTTGAAAAAAATACAGTGAATTACAGCTTCACAACGTGCTCACTTAGAAGCCTCTCCACCCAGGGTTTGCTTTAATTATCTTCTCACTTCTGTTTGTACAGTACAAGTACAGCAGAAGTATTGCATTGCTCTGTTTGTTAACTGGTACAGCTCTACCTTTTAGAACAGTACCCAGCAAACAGCAGGTGGCCTATAAATATTTGTATAGAGAATGAATAAATGACCACCAAGCAAAGCAAAGCTTATCACCTGCTTTCCTCTGAGAAATGCTGAAATTTTTATAAGCAGGTCTTATCATAAAATGTATTAGTTTTATGTGCAAATTTTGTTGTCTTAGAAGTTTTGTTCATATTTGATTTAAAATCTGTCAGCTTAGACTCAGAACAAAAGTATGTATGATAATCCCACTGTAAAACACACTCCTTTGTTTATTAACCAAAACCAAAATAGCAAAAAACTTTGTTTATGAGGTAGTGATAGCAGAAGAAATGAGAAGAATCTGAATTTATAGTATATTAAGGAAGGACTGAAAGTCCGAAAGCTATTCTGCCCTCTGCTTGGCCCATAGGGCACTATCTGTGCTGGGTGTGGATTCCCGGAAGTCCCATCTCTCAGAGCTGCTTACAGCTAAGTGGCCAGTGGAGTAGAGAGAGGACATCCATCAATGTTGACAAATGTCAGCTTTCTACTCTAGAGAGTTATTTGTTCAACTCCCTGACTCCCAGGCTTCCCTGCAGAAAAATCTGAAGCAAAAAGCAATGGTTTGACCCAAGTGCTCTGAATACTTTAGCCAATTTTGATTCTATTACTAATATGAATTTTTGTTCTTATACCTTTTCATCATTTATCCCAATTGGTCATGTAATCTTCAATTCTCACTAGTGTGGAGAGTGAACAGAAGCAGGGAGAAGCCATTGAAACCAGACAGATGCTCAGGACCAACTGGGAGGCTTAACTTGGGTTACCTGTTGAAATAGCAGTTGATGTTTAAGAAGATGTCTTATGTATTAGATCTTAGAATTAAAAAACAAGCATGTTAGAATTTGCATGCAACTGACTCAAAGTTTTAAAATGTCAGGAAGCAAACTCTTTTTCTCTTTGATATTTGTTAAAACATGTATTAAGATTAAAAAGTTAAATAAAAACGCTGCCTTGCTAAACCAAGCTGGTTGTGTAATATACAGATATTTTAAACAAGAATGTTTCAAATAGCAATGAACTGTGCTCAATATCTGGGTATATATGGCCTTTGAGTATACCTTACTTTTCTTACTGTTTCCCTAGTCTTTTGAAAATTTCTGGAAATCTTGCATGCAGGGCTATACAAATTTCCTTTATAGGAAAACCACTGTGTGTTAACTCCCCTGTGCAATCCTTGCCCCCTACGACTTTATCTTTCAGTTAATAAACCTATGTGGTGTACCTTAGGACCCCTGTCATCTTACACACAGGAAGAGAAGGAAAGTGAGCTGTTGTTCTTCAGCAACCTTCGGTAGCAAAGCTCGAGAAGCCACTAAAATCATTTATATGGCTACCGCTAAGTATGGCTCTCTGTTTTTGTTTTGTCTTGTGGAAATGTTCTCATGTAGCCCAGAGCAGCCTTGAACTCACTATGCAGCCAAAGTTGACCTTCAACTTTTGATCCCCTCGACGTTATTTCCTCCGGGCTAAGATCACAGGCACGACCCACCATACCTGACATACATGCTGCTGAGAATAGAACCCAGGGCTTCTGGTATGCTATGCAGGCACTCTACTAACTGTGTGACTCGCACAGCCCAAGCACACCTGTCTCTTGAGAAGGTCACACTGCACTTAACTTGGTTGTATGCTATCTTTCCCCTAAGCACTTTTCTATTAACACTTATAGGACATTTATGTTAAAACTCTGTTCTCGCTCTCCTGCTCTATCGGCAAGCTCGTCCACTTACTCTCTTAACTATGCAGCTCTTGCTGCTGTGGAACTGTCTGTCAATCAGGCATCCCTCAATTCATGGAGCCCAGTCTGTCTCTGCCACCAAGCCCTGGGAGTCAAAGGCATGGGTATTACATCTGGCCTTAAAAATGGCTTCTTAATAAATTCCAACATCACTTCATACTGACTCATTCAGAAACTCTTTTTTTGTGGGGATGCCAGGAATTCTGCGTTTCCCTGAGTAGGGATCTCCGAAGAAGGGAACTCCTCAGTCAGCAAGTGAAGCTGTGTCTCTTGGCTCCCCATCAGGTTCTCAGAGAGTGAACATTCATAGAGATGGGGAGAGGAATAAGAACAGAAGCCCTTAGTACTCTAACAACACAGAGAGAGGGTAGCCACTAGTGCAAAGCTTGTGGCTTCTCTAAGAATTAGTATATGATCAAGTAGTGATTTTTGTTTTTTGACAATGAAATGCCCTAGACCACTGAGAATGTACATGCCAGAAAGTCACATAAGGTTCATGCCTTTACTGGCAGTACAGCTCCTGGTGGAGGAGGCCTCCTGGGTGGAAACCTTGAGATCCTGGCCCTGAAATTCCCACTGGGCATTGAGGACCTGGGTTGTTTATCTTCAGAGTTTAGCAAAGGGAAGACAAAACATTCTGTCATTTCCTAGTTTATAGTATAACCTACATTACAAAGAATGCTTGAATTACAAATAAGTAACATTTGTTTTGTCCCTTTCATTATTTCTTGGCAGCCAACGATGTGAGGGAGTCTCTCAGTTCATCTGGGACTCATCTGTGTCTTAGTCAGGGCAAATAAAGAAAAATTAATCCTCATAAGTTGTTGGAAAAATTATTGGGATAATTCATGTATCTCTACTGCCTGAAATAGATTGGGCATATAATAAATGATGTGTAGGAACTATTAGCTTTAATAATTCATAAAAACAATGACTATAGAACTTGGGAAGAAATGCCATTATTACCATCCTATCCCCTGATGATTTAAATTTAAATATCTGAATTCTTTGAATTTGAAAATTAATTTAATATTCTTATGCTAATGACAATTATAGATTAATTTTGAACTAATCTATAATGAATAATGGTAGCTATTGTCTTGCAGAACTGGCTGATATAGCAAGGATATACATACCTGTCCTCTTATCTCCTATCTCCTATCTCCGGTGGAGTTGTAACAATAGCTAGGTGTTTAGTACATAATAGGCATAACTTTTAAACATTAGACTCCTTCTCACATTCAATAAAAATAGTTACTATGTAATAGGCATTTTAAAAAGTCTAGTTTATAAAGAAGAACAAACATAAGATAGTTTAAGGAACTTGTTCAAGGTTAGCCAGATAATAAGTGATCAGCTTAGAAATGAATTGGGACACTAATTCCAGAGGTAGTAACTCCTATGTCATATTGACACTAGAACTTTGGAAAACATTCACTAGCCACTGGTGTTTATTGGGCACCTGTATGTCCCTAAAGATGCACAAGAAAATAAATCAACCTGGTTTATATACTCTGGAGCTTGTACCCTAGTAGGGAAGATTGAAATACAATGTGATAACTGATTTAGAAAAAAAATTATTCATTCATTCAGCAAACTAGCTGTGCTAATAATATGCCTTGTACCACATCACTGGAGGAGCAAAACATATGAGAAATGATATTTGTTTTAAAAATGACAGACATTAAGAAGTGAATATAGTTGTTTGGAAATACAGTATGGATATTTACACATTCTTCAAATAGGAGGACAGTAGAAAATCTGAACCGGCCATGTATAGAAGAGAGTGGAAGGTGGTAGAAAGACTTGAGGCTGGAGATCTAAGTTGTAGTCAAACGGTTAAATGTACTACAGACTAATGATTATCTGGACTGCTGAGCATTTTGTAGTAATTACTTCATCCATGAGGTAAAGGAAAGAGTAGGGTGACATCAGTGCATTTCCTGGGTGGAATTACTCCAAACACTAATCTCAGTTAAAAAAAAAAAAAAAAACCAAAACTGTACCACCAGAAATTACACACTTACTTCGTCTTCTAAACCTGATACCCACTAAATACAAATGTTTCTTACTAATGACGGGGGCAATTGTCGGTTGCCTCTGTAATCCCCACATCCCTTCTTGTGTTTCTATGCCCCAAATTCGGACCTGCATGGAGTTCCCAAGTATGACTATTCCTGTGGCTGTAGAGGTAAATCAAGTAACATATATTACTAGTTTGGTTTCTTTTTTTGTCATAAATGCCACATCCAAAAGCAGCTTAGGGAAGAAAGGGCTTATTTGGCTTAGATGTCCTGATCATAGTCCATCACTGACAGAGCAAGGGCAGGAACTTAAGTAGAAGGTGAGGTAGATGTCACGAGGAAAGCTGCTTACTGACTGATTTTCATGGTTCACTCAGCCTCCTGAGTTATACAACCCATAGTCACCTGCCCAGAAGTGGCAACACCCACAGTGGGCTGGCCTCTCCCACACCAACCATCAATCAATAAAATGCTCCGCAGATATGCCTAGAGGCCAATCTGATGGAGGCAATTCTCAACTGAGGCTCTTTCTTCTCAGCCAACTCTTGTTTGTGCCAAGGTGACAAAGAATAACCAGCAACGAAGTGCACATTGTCTACTATCCATTGCAGTTGCTCAGGTGGCTACATTTAGGGTAAACCAGAGATTCCTCTGTTCAAGTTATCATGACAGTACTGGGAGACAGGCTTCATGAATGAGTGGAGGCAGTGGCTGCCTTGTTCTTCCATAATTCTTTAAGGATGTCTATACAACAATCAGCTGAGGAAGAGAAGATAATCTTTTTTTTTCCAGTTTTACCTTATTTTAAAAATTTTTTATTATTCATTTTTTTCATACAATGAATTTTGAGCATATTCTTTCCACTTTCTCATGTTCTTCAGGATTTCCACCACCTCTCTACCCACCCAACTTCATACACTACCACATCCAGTTTTAGGTAGTGTTGAGAATCAAACCCAGGCCTTTGTGGGATGCTAGATAAGCACTCTAAGGAATAAGCTACACTTTTAGGCCCAAACTATAGGATTTTAACATGAACCAGAAAAAAGTTAAACTGAAGTTTTTTTCTTGAGTATAAATCTCAAGATGAGAATCAAATAAAATTGTATTTACAAACAAGTTTATAAAAGTAAAGATTAAAATACAATGTGATAATGAAATTAGAGAAAAATTATTCATGTATTCAACAACTAGCTAAGATAATAATGTGCCAGACTTTAGGTTACAAGAATCAATAACTCATAGCACAGCCTTGTCTGATTTAGAAACACATTAAGGAAATATGTATTGAACTTCCACCAGCATACACTTCACACACAAATCTCCCAAGGCCTTATTTGAAGTCTCCTGGCATGGATAAGAAACCATCCCTTTTATTGTATGCATGTCAGTTTAATATTTCTTTCTTTATTTCTTTTTCTACCTTTCAGTTGAGTTTAAACAATCAGGAGCAAAGACTTCTGTACCTAATATCCCTCAAGACAAAAATAGCATCTCCCTTGGGAGCGATGGTCAGTCCATGCTCAACACAAGTTATGAAAGATTCAGGTTTACCAGGAGGGGGTTTTGCCTCCTGTAAAACAGCTTGTCCCAGCTGGAGTGACCCAGCCTCCTCCTAATGGCTACTGGGTATAAGGAAACAGCACATTAAATGCCAGCCTTTGCTGTTGCTGCGACTAGTGAACTGTTCAAATCCGACCCAGCAGTCTTACGCCTTCAGCCAACACCCCTTAACACAGGCAAGTTAATCAGTCAACTATCAGTAAGTAGTAAGATTTCAGAGTCTTCACTTCTTAATTACTGGTAAATTGCCATGAAAGACCCTGGCAACCACCTGGGATTATAAGACAAGTTATCCAAACATGAAGTCAACACAGAATCAAAGCAAAATGTTGAGAAGTTCATGGTATTTCCAGAATTTCAGACATATGAGCCAGTACATCTCCTTTGCTGATTAAGTAGTTCAGAATACTGAAATCAAAGGTATTCTTGATAGTTCCATGTGGAATTATATTTTTTAGATCAAAAATATATCTGACTTAAACACAGGTCAAGCTAACTTTGGACTAATCACATGTTCCCCTGGCTGAATATCAATGCAACAGGACTGTGGATTTAAAGGTCATTGGCTAAGCTGAGTGTTTGGCAGAAGGAGTGTGTAAACAAGGTCACGTTCTGTAGCAGCATACAAAAGGAAGTTAGTAAAAGCTTCTGGGTTTCTAGGGTGTGAATAGACAGCTGTTGACATATCTGGGGAATGAGCTTTACTATCTGGTTTTAGGTTGTCTCTCAGGCCTGATTATATTCTCAGGAATAATAATAATAATAATAACAATAATATCTTCTTTACAGATCCAAGAATTCCTAGGCTAACCACAAGAACTGTGTGGTGATCGGAAGGAAGAGGACTTTAAACTCTAGAAAGGGGAGAACAGTCTGGAGACTTTGTTTAACCACAGTGGTTGAGTGAATCACTATTATTTAGTAAGACCTCAGTAAAAAGGGAGAGAGTGCAGTTCCAAGAGTTTCTGATTTGCAAATCCAAAGAAGCAATGTGGCCAGTGGCACACTGAGAGGCTATGGAAAATCTGGGGCCTTCCTCAGCATCTTAGCTTTTGTATTTTTTCCATCCAGCTGCTGCAGGGTTGCTTCCTTTGTACTGAACTGGAGAGCTAAAGTGAAGTGCATGGGAGAGTTCTGAGCCACACAGTATTGTTGGGGCGAGAGGGCAAGCATGTGGAAATCCTGCTTGTAAGCCAGCTGGCTGTGCCTGTGAGTTACAACTTGGAATTGTGATTGGTGTCTGAAGTCTTGTGGGACTTCAGTCCTCAGGTCTATAGTAACTCTAGGCTGTAATCTTTTTCAACTGAGCTCAATTCAGGACACCTAGTTGTTGTATCTAGCAAGGCTTATTCAGTGCACCAGCTGTTAGGTACTCACATATATCCTTGGCTCTGAAGTGAGTGCTCATTTGAAGGATCATTTACTGGGTATTGCAATTCACCACTGAACTCCTCCTCCTTTATTTTCTCAAAATGCTACACACTCCATATGCCTCCAAAGTAAGTGTGTCCTGTCCCTAGCTTTCCCAGTATGTGGTGAAAATTTAGAGGCTGCCACAGCGGTGGGGCCCTGGAGGGGCTTCCATGCTGTGGCAGGTCCCACATTCGGGAGGAACCCTATAGTTCCAGCGGCCTAGAGGCTTTGGCTGCGGCAGGCCCCAATAACATGAGGAAGTCCTTGGTTCCAAAAAGGTTTATTGTCATGGCGGATGATAGATGGATCTAGGCGTACCCCCCAAAACTCAGGGCAGACCCGAGCTATATAGGGAGGGAGAAAGGAGAGGATTAGCGGAGGATCTGGGGGAGGCATGTTTAATTTGCTCTGCCCTCTGGCCTTCATTAGTATGTAAATCTCTAGGGCCTGAGGCCTATAGCCTGGCCTATGTGACTGAACAATGTGATTCTATGGAGACCGTGACTGCTTTTCAGGACCCTGGATTCTGGGGGGCGCCAAACTCCTGCCGGTTCTCACGCAGAATCCCACGCAGAGTCTACAGAGTCTCGGGGTTCTAGGCACCTGCTCAACCATGACCCAGTATACCCTTACGAAGTCCCACATCAGTAGACTCCCTTTCTCTTAGTTCTTGCCTAGAGGAAGCAGGTCCAACCTGCTCGGATATAAAGGTTCACCTCTCCAAGGTTTCTGGCCATTAACCATGTTGCATGCTTTTGCCTATCTTCCCCCACCCCCACACCCGCCATTTATCACTTTAGACTTCCCCTTTTAAATCCTGTTTTCTGTTGCTAAAGGTTGTCTGATCTTATTCCCTGGTTAAAATTATTCACTAGTTTTCCATTTCCTATAGCCTATAACTTAGAGTATATAACTGAATAAAGAATCGGACAATTTCTACAGGCTCCCTTCTTGTCATTTTCCCCAGACTCATGATATCACCCTATAATATAAATAATTAGCATGATATTCTTTGTACAATCTGAACTTCTACAGCATGTAAAAAATTGCCCACCTTGGCCATGTAATATACATGGAATTCCTTTATGGCTTAACATAGGCTAAACAGTAATCGACTGTCTTCTTTATATTGTCTTTAGCGTGATGCAGATGTGGCTACACCTATAGGTAGAGTGCAGTATATCTACATATCAATGACCACAGGGCTTAAATAGTTTGTATTTTTTCATGTTTTGAAATATTTCAAGTACATAATGAAAATCTTGCAGCTGGGGCCCAAGGCTAATCATAAAACTCATTTACATTCTATATACTCCTCCTATGTAGTCTGGGGTAATTTTGGAAAAAACAGTTAGTGTACCCACACTTGACTGCCTTTGGCCCTAAGGCTAGGTATGGAAATTTCCACACATAGTGTAATGATAATACTTAAAAAGATTAATATTCTAGGAGAGTTCAGGAACTCACAACATAGATGTTTGACTTGTGTATGACAGTGATTCTTAAATATGTCTCATTTTACCTACTCTTCTGAGTTCCAATCCAAATTAACACAACCATGAGCCTCAATAAAGATCTTTTTTTGTTTGTTTGTTTTTGTTTTGTTTTTCGAGACAGGGTTTCTCTGTATAACCCTGGCTGTCCAGGAACTCATTCTGTAGACCAGGCTGGCCTCGAACTCAGAAATCCACCTGCCTCTGCTTCCCAAGTGCTTGGATTAAAGGCGTGCCACCACTGCCTGGCCTCAATAAAGATCTTGATTTGCAAAATATTGATTTAAAGTTACAGGATAAGTAGCATAGCTAGAATCTAATCATTAGATTCCATGGCCTCCAGCCAAAGAGTTGCCCACACAATAATCCTAAGCAGTGTTCTTCTCAAAATCTATCTCTTCATCTCCATCCAATCCAGGCTTTAAAAATTACTATCTGGATAATAGACTACTTTCTAGTTGGCTCTTATACTTCCATCACCCACATCACATGTCTTCCAAATAAGTCATTGGATTTGTACTTTCTAAGCATAGGTTTAAACATAGTTGTTTTTACTTAAGGTTTATCAGTGGCTACCAAATGTATTTGGGAGAATTGTCACTTTCTGAATATACTACATGGCCCTTCTCCCACTTTGTGTGTGCATGTCTCTGCTTTTTTCCCAGGACATCAGCCTCCAAGTGGTAATACTTAGTCACTGAGTCTTGCAATGTGCTGTTTTGGTTTTTCATATAATCTTCCTACCATTACTCACCTACATACACACACACACTTCTTAAAATGGTAGGGTCTCACAATATAGCCCTACATCTCCTGGGATATCTTTCAACTCACTATGTTGACTAGCCTGGTCTTGCACTCACAAAGATCTGTCCATCTTTGCCCCAAATACTGGGATCAAAAACAGTACCATTATATGCAGTAACAATAAAAAATAAACTAATGTAGATTAATGAAGAATAAAAGAAATAAAATACACACAACTCAGCATGAAATGACCACAACAATCAATATCAGATAACAACTGATTGAGTTGCTATAACTTAGAGTATTTAACTGAGTAAAGAATCAGACAATTTCTGCAGGTTTCCTGATAATTTTCCCAGACTCATGACGACACACTATAAACAACTAATATGCTATTCTTTGTATAATGTGAACTTCTACAGCATTTAAAAAATGTCTATTTAGGCTAGGTAATACATATGCAATTCTTTCATGGCTTAACACAGGCTGAGCAGTAATTGACTGTCTTCTTCATATTGTCTTTAGCATGATGAAGCGATAAGATTATGATACGCTCAGAGAATTAAGAACCGAGAAATCACTATAAACTATAGTTTAGGTAGCGTACATTCCATCTAATTGTGTGACCTTCAAAAAATAAGGTTATCTTTAAAGGAAAACTATGAAGATTTCAGTTTAATGTAAATTTTTTACACTTAGTAAACAACTATTATTTTGTGTGCCTCTCTTTACCTTACAGAACAGGTAACATTTACACTGTGCAAGGAGGAGCAGGGATGAAAGCTAAGAGTAAGAGGAGGCAGTTTATTAAAAGCAAGTATTAGCACTGGGTAGAATACAAATGAAAAAGTACCTCGCTCAATGTCACAAAAACACAATTGCACAGAAGTGCATAATGCGTGGCACTCATGAAGGCCACAGTAAGATCAATCTGATTCACACACCAGCTCTTTGGCCCTCTCTTTATCCTTACACTTTTGATGCAAGTATTTATAGTTCACAATAAATTCACACTGCTGTATATGTAAAAACACAGATTGCTACTGAAATCTGTATTGGAAAAGGAAATGGAATTAAAACTAAGTAGTTTTGAACTTTTATTTTTCTTAAAATAGTATGAAAAAAATTCTCTAGGGATGATTTTTATACAACTATTTTCATGGAAGTGGCAGGTGACAAATGTGTATGTTTTTCAATGATCATTATATTATTTTGATTCTCCATTCTTTTCTCTGAAAACTTCATGCATAATTGTGGGACTGTATAAGGGTATCCTGGATCATGGTTGAGCAGGTACTTAGAACCCCGAGATTCTCCGTGGAATTCTGCGTGAGAACCGGCAGGAGTTCGGTACCTCCCATCATCTAGGATCCTGAAAACAGCCACATTTTCATAGAGTCACATAGGCCAGGCTTTAGGCCTCAGGCCCTAGAGATTTACATACTAATGAAGGCCAGAGGGCAGAGCAAATTAAACATTCCTCCCCCAGATCCTCCCCTAATCCTCCCCCTTCTCCCTCCCTATATAACTCGGGACTGCCCTGAGTTTTGAAGGGGTACGCCTAGATCCATCTATTATCCGTTATGACAATAAATCTTTTTAGAACCAAGGACTTCTGCGTGTTACTGGGGCCTGCCGCTGCCAAGGCCCTTAGGCCGCTGGAACCATAGGATCCTCTTCCCTGATGTGGGACCCGCCACGGCGGCGCAAGCTTTAAATTTTCCCCACACATAATAAATGACATTGTCACAGAGAATAACTGTATTCTGGTATATATATTGCTACCACAAACTCTTGATCCATTTTGGTGAATAAATGTCATAGCCCTGAATCAAACAAAAAATATACTTCACAAAGTATGAAATGCAAATAAAAGCCAATATTTTAGTTAGAATTTTATTGCTGTGAAGAGACACCATGGTCAATATAATTCTTAGAGAGGAAACAATTAATTAGGGGTGGTTTACAGTTTTAGAGGTTCAGTCCATTATCATCATGGCAAGAAGCATAATAGCATGCAGCTAGATATGGTGCTGGAGAAGGACCTGAGGGTTCGAAGTGTTGATCCCCAAGCAGCAAGGGGAGACTGTGTACTACACTGGAGTAGCTTGAGCATATGAGACCTTAAAGCCTGCCCCCACAGTGGCACACTTCCCCCAACAAGGCCACACCTCCTAATAAGGCCACTTCCTATGGACCAAGCATACCAACTCAAACCACCACCGCCAATATACAGAAATAGATGATTTCTATTCTAGATATAGTAGTTCATTAGATATAGTAGTGTAAAATTGAAAAAAAACAAGGTGTTGTTTTTCTTCTACTCAGAGACAAAATTAAAATATAATATTTTATACTTGGGAGGATGTATACAACTGGCGTTTTGTGTTTTCTAGCAGCTGTATAATTGTTTTATAACTCTTTAGTAAAAATAAATTTAGCTTTGATTGAAGAACATAGTGTTTTTAATCTTTAAACTAAATCACTTTTAGTAAAGTTTTGCTAAAAATGGATTAATCAAACTCTATTGATAACAGTAAATAATGTAGCACTAAAGGCATCTGAGAAATGATGAAAATGATTATTACTGCTATTGTGAAGCTGGAATGAACAGAAAATGTTGACAATTCCAAATTATGGGTAAAAAAATCAGAAAACAAAATGGTGCAAAGTATTAATATATCTTTTTGAAGCATACTCATAGAGGTAGGAAATAGGATAAAACATTAAGAAGGGAAGTTTGTTTGTGTCTCTTTACTGTCCATTTTTTTATGTTATTAAAGTAGTATAACAAAGGTTAACTAAATGAGTCCTTTTATTTTAAAAGACAGTGTTTACTTATATAACTTGGCTAGCCTCCAAATCATAATCTTCCTGCCTCAACCACTTCATGGTTAGGATCACAAGGATGTGCTATTATATATGGCTGGAAAAAAATTTCCAAGCAAATGGTACCAAGAAACAAGCTGGACTAGCTTTTCTAATATTTGATAAAATAGACTTTCAAGCAAAAGTTATCAAGTGAGATGGGGAAGGACACTTCATACTCATCAAAAGAAAAATCCACCAATATGATCTGTCAATTCTGAACATCTATGCCCCAAATGTAAGTGCACCCACATTTGTAAAAGAAAGATTACTAAAGCTCAAAGCACACATTTAACCTCACACAATAATAGTGGGAGACTTCAACACCCCATTTTTACCAATGGACAGATCATGGAAACAGAAAATAAACAGAGACACAGGAAAACTAACAGAAGCTATTAATTAAATGGATTTAACAGATATCTATAGTACATTACACTCAAAAATAAAAGAATATACCTTCTTCTCAGCACCTTATGGTACTTTCTCCAAAATTGACCATATAAGTGGACACGAAACAATCCTCAACAGATACAAAAAGTTTGAAAAAATTCCATGCATTCTATCAAATCACTATGGACTAATGTTGGTCTCCAGCAACAACAAAGACAACAGAAAGCCCATGTACTCATGGAAACTGAACAACTCTGTACTCAATGATACCTTGGTCATGGAAGAAATAAAGAAATTAAAGATCTTCTATAATTTCAGGAAAATAAGGCACAGCATATGTAAACTTATGGGGCACAAAGCAATGATAAGAGGAAAACTCATAGCACTGAGTGTCTTCATAAAGAAATTGGAGCGATCCTACATTAGCAACTTAATAATTGCTTAATGTGCTTTCAGCACATCTGAAAGCTCTAGAACAAAAAGAAGCAAATACACACAAAAGGAGTAGATGGCAGGGAATAACCAAACTCAGGCCTGAAACCAACCAATTAGAAACAAAGAGACCTATCCAATGGATCAACAAATCTAAGAGGTGGTTCTTTGAGAAAATCAGCAGGATACATAAACCCCTAGCCAAACCAAGTAAAGTGTACAGAAACTGTATCCAAATTAACAAAATCAGAAATGAAAAGGGAGACATAACAAGAGAAACTGAGGAAATTGAAAAAAATGATCAGATCTTACTACAAAAGCATATATTCAACACAACTGGAAAATCTAGATAAAATGGACGATTTTCTAGACAGTTATTCTAGTACCAAAGTTAAATCAGGATCATGTTAACTATTTAACCAGTCCTTTAACCCCTAAGGAAATAGAAGCAGTCATTAAAAGTCCCCAACCAAAAAAAGCCCAGGGCCAGATGGTTTTAGTGCAGAATTCTCTCAGACCTTCAAAGAAGACCTAATACCAATACTTCTCAAAATATTCCACAAATAGAAACAGAAAGGACACTATCTAATTCATTCTATGAATCCATAATTAAGCTTATACCTAAACCACACAAAGACCCAGTAAAAAAGAAACTAATTTCAGACTAATTTTACTTATGATTATTGATGCAAAAATACTCAATATAATTCTCAGAAACTGAACCCAAGAGCATATCAAAATGATCATTCATCAATATCAAGTAGGCTTCATCGCAGGGATGGACTCAAACAAATCAGTAGCCTTCCTCTACATACTGGATAAGTGGGCTGAAAAAGAAATTTTATGAAACAACATCTTTCATAATAGTCACAAATAATATAATATATCTTGGTGTAACTCTAACCAAGCAAGTGAAAGATCTGTATATCTGTGTGACAAGAATGTCAAGTCTCTGAAGAGAGAAATAGAAGATCTTAGAAGATGGAAAGATCTCCCATACTCATGGATTAACATAGCAAAAATTGCCATCTTTCGGAACCAATCTACAGATTCAATGCAATCCTCATCAAAATTCCAACTCAATTCTTCACAGAGATAGAAAGAGCAATTTGCAAATTCATTTGGAATAACAAAACCCCAGGATAACGAAAACTATTCTCAACAACAAAAGAACTTCTGGGGGAAACACCATTCCTGACAGAGCAATAATGATAAAAACTGCATGGTATTGGTACAGAGACAGAGAATCAATGGAATAGAATTGAAGTCCCAGAAATAAATCTACACACCTATGGTCACTTAATCTTTGACAAAGAAGCCAAAACCATCCAGCGGAGAAAAAGAAAGCATTTTCAACAAATGGTTCTGGTCTAACTGTAGGTCTGAATGGAGAAGAATGCAAATCAATCAATTTTTATCTCCTTGTACAAAGCTCAAGTCCAAGTGGATCAAGGACCCCCACATAAAACCAGATACACTGAATCTAATAGAAGAGAAAGTGGGAAATAACCTTGCACACATCAGCACAGGGGAAAATTTTCTCAACAGAACATCAAGCTGAGGCCCCAAGATCAACAACTGATATATGGGAACTCATTAAACTGAAAAGCTTCTGTAAGGCAAAGGATACTGTCAATAGAACAAAATGGCAACCAACATATTGGGAAAAGATCTTTACCAATCCTACATCCAATAGAAGACTAATATCCAAAATATGAAAAGAACTCAAGAAGCTAGACTCTAAAAATATCAAATAACCTAATTAAAACATGAGGTACAGAACTAAACAAAGAATTCTTAACTGAGGAATCTTGAATGGTACAGAAGCACCTAAAGAAATGTTCAACATCCTTAGTCGTCAGGGAAATGCAAATCAAAACTACCCTGAGATTCTACCTCACACCAGTCAGAATGGCTAAGATCAAAAACACAAGTGACAGATGATGCTGGTGGGGGGTGCATAGAAAGAGGAACATTCCTCCATTGCTGGTGGGGATTGCAAGCTGGTACAACTGCTTTGGAAATCAATCTGGAGGTTCCTCAGAAAAATTGGAAATAGTTCTACCGCAAGACCCAGATATACCACTACTGAGCATATACCCAAGATTCTCCAACATATAGCAAGGACATGTGCTCCACCTTGTCCATAGAAGCCTTATTTATAATAGCTAGAAGCTGGACTCAACCTAGATGTCCCTGAACAGAAGAATGGATACAGAAAATGTGGTACAATTACACAATGGAGTACTACTCAGCTATTAAAAACAACTTCACAATTTTTGCAGGCAAATGCATGGAACTAGAAAATATCATTCTGAGTGAGGTAACCAAGACCCCAAAAGATATACATGGTATGTACTTACTGATAAGTGGATATTAGTCAAAAAGCTCTGAAAACCCATGATACAACTCACAGACCATATGAAAGCTTAACAAGAAGGAAGACCAAAAAGTGGCTGCTCCAATCTCACTTAGAAGGAGGAACAAAATAATGACAGGAGGCAGTGGGAGGGAGAGACCTGGGTGGAGAGGGGATAGGGAGGGAAATGGGGGGGGGGGGGTAGGATCAGCTTTGAGAAGAGACAAGAAAGACATCCAGAGAGACAAAAGAATTAATAGAAATATGTAGTGGTGGGGTTTGGGGAATGGGGGGTGGAGGGACCACTAGAAAGTTTCAGAGGCCAGGAGTGCAAGAGGCTTCCAGGACCCAGTGAGGATGACATTTGCCAAAATACCCATCAGAGGGGAGATAGAACCTGAAGAGACCACCTCCTATAGATAGACATGGACTCCAGTTGAGAGATGGGGCCATCCACCCATCTCAAAACCTTTAACCCAGAATTATTCCTGTCTAAAGGAAATTCAGGTCAAAAAATGGAGCAGAAACTGAAGGAAAGGCCATCCAGAGATGCCCTAACCTGGGACTCATCCCATCTGCAGACAGCAAACCCCAACACTATTGCTGATGCCAAGAAGTGCAGATAGGAGCCTGGTGTAGCTGTCCTCGGAGAGGCTGTGCCAGCACCTGACTAAGAACAACAGTATCAACTAACTGGACCTCTCAGAGCTCCCAGAGACTAAATCACCAACAAAAAAAAACATGAGGTGGTCTATGACTCTCGCTACATATGTAGCAGAAGACTGTCTTCTCTGGCTTCAGTGGGATGGGAGGCACTTTGTCCTGTGGATGCTTGTTACCCCAGTGAAGGGGCATTCTAGAGGAACAATGCAGGAGTATGTGGGTGGGTGGGTGGGTGGGTGGGTGGAGGAGCACCTTCTTAGAGGAAAAGGGGAGGAGTGATGGGGTAGGAAGTTTTCAGAGAGGATACCAGGAATGGGGGCAACATTTGAAATGTTAATAAATAAAATAATTAACAAAACAAAAACCCGCAATAATCCAATTGAAAACTCAAATGAAAATCATTACAAGTATAATGAATCACACATAAGATAGAATATGAGGACTCAGAAAAAGTTGAAGACATTGATGAAATAATGAAGGAATATAATTAGAAAAATAAAACATTGGAAAGAGACATGTAGAAAAATGTAGATACCATGAGAAAAGAAACCTCCAAATCATAGGCATAGATGAAGGAAAAGAATCCCAAGTCAATTACATAGACCAGATCCTCAAAAAGATCATACAAGAAAACTTCTCCAAGCTTTTCATGATATAAAGACTAAAACTTTTATACTAAATAAATCAAACCTAAAGAAAATATTGCAAGTAATATTTTTGGCTGAGAAGAGCAACGAGCATAGCCAAGACTTGGGAAAGAACTATAAGCTAACATTAACACCAGGGAAGAGAAGCCCTCTTTTAAGTTCTTGGTCAGAGTTGTCCTCTCAAAAGACTCAAAAAATGTTAAAGGCTATTGCCATTGCCCTTGGTCATCCTTGAGAGGTGACAATTCTCTGTTGCTGAAGATACCATGCACTTTAGTCATAGGCCTCTGAACTACAGTTGATCTGTATTCTTCCTCTAAGAGGACTAGATTTTTTGTGGTACCAGAAGTGCCATGCAAGCCTCTAAAGGAGGAAAGCAACAGTGCTACAGAGCCACAATACCTGTGAACTACAATGACAACTTATATACTGTAACAATGACCAACATGGCAAGAAAAACCTAAAGGCATAGTAGTGGCATATGATCCCTTGACAGTAACCAACAGCTCTCTCTT
Source organism: Grammomys surdaster (assembly GCF_004785775.1). Classification (NCBI taxonomy): domain Eukaryota; kingdom Metazoa; phylum Chordata; class Mammalia; order Rodentia; family Muridae; genus Grammomys; species Grammomys surdaster. The sequence goes on along the minus strand of NW_021620660.1, from coordinate 1,389,493 downwards.
TGGACATAATAATAACTATTAAACAAGAGTTGAAACCTAGCCAACTATCCAGGGCTAGTGAAATCATGAATTTTAGAGAACCTAAAACTTGCACTTTACTAAACCAGCCCAATGCCTAACTACATTCTAAATATTTGTCATTATACCCACATATAAATGTATTCTTAATACCACATCAAAAAGTTTCTCTTTCCAACAGATGGAGACCATTACAGAAAACCACAACCAATCAAAATTCAGAGTTGTGCAGCCCAGCCCTAACTAATATATCTACAATATATCTTTGGCAAATAAGACTCAACCACTGAGGAAGTGGTGTCAGAAAGATTGTAAGAGCCAGAGGAATACGGAGTTTGCTGTGAGACTGTCTTACAAATCCTTACTGGCCTTCCTGTCTGGGCCTGAGCACTGAGCAGATCCCGGGTGGCTGCTCTGCACTCAATCTCACAAAACCCAGAGGAAGTGGGACTCCCAGGAACTCTAACCCGGGCAGTATCTTAGGTAAGGAGACAGCAACACCCGCCCCAAATAGGGAGTAACTGGGGCCCACTAGAGTGGGAAAAAATGGGCTGCATCAGTGGAGTCCCGGAGGCTTTCCACACCGTGGGTCCCACATACAGGAGAAGGTCTAAGGTTCCAGAAGCTTTTGCGAAGGTAGGCCCCAATGACACAAGAGAGTCCTTGGTCCCAAAAGGGTTTATTTTCATGGTGGATGGTGGATGGTGGATGGATCTGGATGTACCCCAGTGAAACTCAGGCCAGACCTGAGTCAAATAAGGAGGGAGAAAGGGGGAAGGTCTGGGGAAAATGCTTAATTTGCTTTGCCCTCTGGTCTTCATTGGTATGTAAATCCCTAGGGCCTGAGGCCTTTAGTCACACCCTCTACCTGTGAACTTTGGGAAGGGTTGTAATGGCCTACGTGACTGAACAATGCAGGTCTATGGAGACTAGACTGCATGTGTGTCAGGACTCTGGGTTCTGGGGACGTGGCCAAATGCCTGTCATTTCTCCCTTGGAGTCTCAGGGTTCTAGGCCTATGCCCAACCATGAACCAAGATACCCTTACACAGTCCCATACACTAGGACCCAGGATTTCACTCCTGGCCTGGAGCACTGGTTCCTTCTGGTCTGGGCCTGAGCATTGAGCAGATCTTGGGCCCCAGCTCTAACCCTAGTAGTAACACCAACCCCACACAGTTCTGAAACAACCAAGATAATAGGAAAGACAGGCTTTAGTAAGAGACAGGGCAGATAGCACTAAGGTGATCCAGATGATGAAAGGCAAGCGCAAGAACATAAGCACCAGCAACCCAGGGTACTTGGCATCATTAGAACCTAGTTCTTCCATACTAGAAAGTCCTGAATTCCTGATATCACCAGGAAAGCAAGATTCAGATTTAAAATCACTTCTAATGATGATGATAGAGGACTTTAAGAAGGACATAGATAACACTCTCAAAGAAATTGAGGAGAACACAGGTAAACAGGTAGAAGCCCTTAAAGAGGAAACACAAAAATCCCTTAAAGAATTACAAGAGAACACAACCAAACAGGTGAAGGAATTGAACAAATTCATCCAGGACATAAAAATGGAAGTAGAAACAATAAAGAAATCACAAAGGGAGACAGCCCTGGAGATAGAAAACCTAGGGAAAAAAATCAGAAGTCATAGATGCAAGCATCACCAACAGAATACAAGAGATAGAAGAAAGAATCTCAGGTGCAGAAGATACCATAGAAAATATTGACACAGCTGTTAAAGAAAATGCAAAGTGCAAAAAGTTCTTGATGCAAAACATCCAGGAAATCCAGGACACAATGAGAAGACCAAACCTAAGGATAATAGGTATAGATGAGAGTGAAGATTCCCAACTTAAAGGGCCAATAAATGTCTTCAACAAAATTATAGAAAAAAACTTCCCTAACCTAAAGAATGAGAAACCCATAAACATACAAGAAGCCTACAGAATGCCAAATAGACTAGACCAGAAAAGAAATTCCTTCCATCACATAATAATCAAAACACCAAATTACAAAACAAAGAAAGAATATTAAAAGCAGTAAGGGAAAAAGGTCAAGTAACATATAAAGGCAGACCTATCAGAATTACACCAGACAGAGACTGTAAAAGCCAGAAGATTCTGGAAAGATGTCATTCAGACCCTAAGAGAACACAAATGCCAGCCCAGGCTACTATACCCAGCAAAACTCTCAATTACCATAAATGGAAAAACCAAGATATTCCACCACAAAATCAAATTTACACAGTATCTTTTCACAAACCTAGCATTACAAAGGATAATAGCAGGAAAGCTCCAATACAAGGAGGGAAATTATACCCTAGACAGAGCAAGAAAGTAATCCTCTTCCAACAAATCCAAAAGATAGCCACACAAAGATAATTCCACCTCTAATAACAAATATAACAGGAAGCAACAATCACTGTTCCTTAATATCTCTTAACACCAATGGACTCAATTCCCCAATAAAAAGACATAGGCTAGCAGACTGGATACATAAACAGGACCCAGCATTTTGCTGCATACAGGGAACCCACCTCAGTGACAAAGACAGACACTACCTTAGAGTAAAAGACTGGAAAACAATTTTTGAAGCAAATGGTCATAAGAAACAAGCTGGAGTAGCCATTCTAAAACCTCCAGCCCGAGAACACAAGGGGAGGGACTCCTGGCTCCACCTGTATAGGCAGTTGAGGGTGGCCTTGTCAGGCATCAGTGGAAGTGGAGGGTCTTGGTACCCAATAATTTGGATTCCCTAGTGTTGGGGAATCTGAGAGCAGGGAGGAGTGAAGGGAGGATGGTGGGAGCACACCCTCCTAGAAACTCCCAGAATTATATGGATTAGATATGATAGAGACAGGCCACCAGAAGACTAGATTCCAGAATTCAAACAAAAAAATATCTTAATACTAAAATTTGTCTTCAGAATTGTATATTTCAGAATACACAGCCTTGGTGTATCTACTCATCAAGCAAGCTGAGCAGACTTGCTCGAACTTCTGATGTCCTGGAATCTCAGCTGGATGCAGTGAAGACACAGATGTCAGAGGCTTATCAATTTATGCTTCCCTTTGCCCCTCTTCTCATATCTCAAGGCCTGTAATCAGCTTGAAGAAGTTTATGAAGAGTCAACGCCTCTATTCTCTGGGCTTGGGGACTGAGGTGGTTAATATTGCACTGTCTTTCTAGGGAAAAGTAGTAGTTTTGTTGGAACAGGGAGGAATAGCTATGATTTGTTGCATAGCCCATAACCTATTGGTAGAAATCTGTATAATTTTTATTAAGCTGAAGCTATAATTTCTTAAATGGTACAAAATTTACTTTGATTTCAAATTAAAGGTTTTCATTGGTATGAGTCTCTTATTGATATAGAAGTGAGATTAATATTGTTACTCTCATAGGCATTGTGCCTATATAACACGTTTAGGAATACAAGGCTTAGGCCCAGTCCTTCTTTAACTTTTTAAAACTGATTTGAGATGGTTATCCTGCGAGTTAAGGGCCTATAGCAAATTCATGGCTCTTTGTTTATTGTTAGGGTGTTTTCTATATTTTATTTAGAAATAACTGAGAGGAGTTAACAGACATTAGTCCAGATTGCCTTACATGGATACTTGGTTTTCAAAACAACAGAAGTCCACAGAATTGATGTTACAAACATGTCTGCATTAGGATTCATTATTGCACATTACCAAACTTATAAAGCCTTTGATTAACATAAAAAATGTAGATCAAACAATGAAGTAAACCACAAAGAAAAAAAAAAAAGAAATCCTTACTGTTATTTAACCCTCCTAAAGGAGACTCTTTAATGTCAGAAGCCATACCCATAAAGTCTCGTCAACATGACAGACAAAACATGGGCTGAACAGGGACAACAAGAGACTCGTTAAGGTGGATGAGTAGAGACCCCCAAGAGGCCTCAACACTACACAAAAAACTTTGGGCAACTAGAGCAGGAGTCATAGTCTTTCCAAGGGAGGAGCTTAGCTATTAGTTATCCAATAACAAATGGTCAGCCCTGAAAACATACATACAAATAACACTATGCAGACAGAAATATTTAGGAATATACATCATATATATATATACACGTACACATACACATACACATATACATGCATACACATACATACACACGAATATATGTATATATACATACACATACACTTACACATATACATACATACATACATACATACATACATACATACAATAGTTAATTTAAAGAAAGACCATAAATTTGTGTTAGAACAAGAAGAGATATATGTGGCTTGAAGGAAGAAAAAAAAGGGGGGGATGATATTATTATTAATTATTATTACTATAATCTCAATAGAATTTGGCCAGCCCTCCACACTCTCCCACTGTATCCGGTCTCTACCCAGCATCCTTGCTGGGTCTCAGGCAGCCACTTCACCGCGCGAAGCCGCTAAGAAGCCGACGAGAAGCCATTTCTCTGAGTCAGTCAGAAGCCGTTAAGCCGACATGGCCACAAAGTCACCCCCAGAGAAGGTGCTGAAGGCACATAGAGACACTGTCAGGTCCCAAGGTAAATCTCCCGCTGCTTCGGTTCTCCCAGGCCGCAGTGGCACCTCAGAGGCTGGCCAGGACCTCAGAGCTGAAATGACAGCAGCCGACGCCATCTTCATGACTGGTGAAAACCTGGGGCTATTTTCTGTGCCTGAGAATCAGCATTTCGATCCTGAGGGTAGCCGTGGCCCAAACATTGAACTTGGACGTGTTAGGCCCAAGACGAGAAGCCAGAGAGAGGTAGGCCGCATTGCATCAAGGCTCGGCTCTGACCACCAACGAAGCCATAAAATAAAGATGGAGCTGAACCTGGAGCCGGAGCCGAAGCCAGAATCAGAGCCAGAGCCAGAGCCAGAGCCAGAGCCAGAGCCAGAGCCAGAGCCA
>NW_021620660.1:1375370-1384546 GCF_004785775.1 Grammomys surdaster | reverse complement strand
AGCCAGAGCCAGAGCCAGAGCCAGAGCCAGAGCCAGAGCCAGAGCCACAGCCACAGCCACAGCCACAGCCACAGCCACAGCCACAGCCACAGCCAGAGCCAGAGCCAGAGCCAGATCCAAAATCAGAGCCAGAGTCAGAATCAGAGCCAGAGCCAGAATCAGAATCAGAATCAGAGCCGGAATCAGAGCTGGAGGAAGAGGCAGAGCCCGAACCCGGTCCAAGTAGCCAGGCACAAGCAAGGCTTTCCACCTCAAGGCCTGCAGTTCCAAGGAGATCCTTGCTAGCAACCACAAGCTCTCCTCCAAGGCGCCCAGTCCGTATGCGGGCCTCTTCCCCTTCTCCTCCTGGTAGGCTCTATCCTTTCCCTGGGCAGTATAATGAAGGTGCCAGTTCTTCCTCCTCATTCACCAACGAGGATGTCTCCTGTGTTTCAGGTTCCCCTTCTTTCCCCAATAAGTCACCGGAACGGGGCTCCTCATCTCCACTAGGTGACTTAAGCTCTGTCTCTGGTCCTAGTCCTGACACCCTTTGGCGTGCCTTGATACCTGACCTGGATAACCTTGATTCTTCCTCTTCTGGAGAGTCAGAGGAAGAAATAGAGATTGCCCCTCACACTCCTGCATAGGAAGAAGTGTAGGGGATGCTCCTTACCTCATACTCCACTCTTGCTGTAATTCATGGTGAGACTTCTCCCAGACTCCTAAAAGGAATAGGCACTTACCCACTGTTGGCTGTGTGATTATCTGTGAGGTTTCTAGGGGTTTCTACCTATTTACTAGTAGTCTGAGCAGGTTTGAGGTCCCCTGTTCCCCTCACCCCAGCTATCTAGTACTTATAAGGACTTCTGTTCCATTTAGTACCCCCTTTATCTTTAAAACAGCCTGGGTTGTTTATTTGTTATTAGGTTTGGGTGGGTGTTTTGTTTTTATTTTTTGCCTCTAAGTTTTGTTTTCCAAGTTGCTTTTCTGTAATTAAGTATTTTAATAAAAGTGTTGTTTTATTTTTTAAAAAAAGTGGAAGAAATTCATATAAAAAGTTCAAGCTCAATCCCATCTCCACAAAGGCAGCTCTAATCAGTTTAACGATAGCATGTCCTACTTAGTTGAAACACTTCATTTCACTGCATGATATCTTGTACTGATAAGACACAAAGCCTGGGAACTTCATTTCTCTGAATCTCCTACAATGAGAATCTGGGTAATTAATTATGCTGAGAAAATTTCCAAGAAATTTGGAAGGTGGGTGAAAGAGAAGAGTTCTTTGAGATTTCTAACAGGCCCTGGGGCTGATTGAAGGAAGAAAGGTTAGATTACATTCTTAGGTCTTTGAGGGGATTTATCACCAACCTCCCTGAAACCACAGCCACCATCACAACTACACAAAAACACCATCCAGACTAAACATGCCTTTGCTATTCAAGACTGAAGAGTACCTGAGTCACTCAGTTTTCAGGAATGGGAGGCAGGTTGGAGAGCTTAGGTAAGACATACCTCTCTACACACTTTCAGGGAATAACAAGGAGATTCTCAGAAGGTGAGGACCATGGCCAGAAAAAATAGAGAACAGGTTTCTTTTATATAAAGTGATCTAGGCTAACCAAAGGCTCTGCAGTCGTCTGTGCTGTGCATGTCTATGTGTTAGAATGTTAGCAGAAATCACTGTGCTTGCTTGCACTGTCCCTCTGATTATGGCTGTATGTACTGAAGGAGGGGAAGGAAATTGTATTTCACATTCTTAGACTGAAGGAACAGCCATGTCTAGGCCAAGAAGAAATTTTTATGCATACCCAAGATGCTAGAGGCTGAGCTACTTGTAATGACTGATTCATTCTTTCTAAATTAACTTTAGTGTGTGCAGAGGAGGGCTGAGTGTGGGTTTTCCTGAAATAAGAAATGGGAAAAAAACTATTTGGTGAACATAAAGGAAAGCTTTGTCAATAACAATGTTATTTATCATGCAACTCTTCTTCAACTTCATTGGCATAGAGAAGAGTGATAATTCCCAGTCTCACATGGATGATACTGACTTCTAGAACATTACTAAAGGGACAAATGTCACTTCTGTGCTGAGACAGGAAAGTGCTTGTGAACTCTGCACAAATTTTCTCTCTTTAAACCTTGATGGCACAGTTGAAAGAAGGTAACAGTTTATGAAGTTTATCATGCTTGAAGGCTTGTTGCCTAGGACTTAAAATCCACCTGTGGATCAGGCTGTGGAAAGAGTATGTGTATATATATATATATATATATATATATATATATATATATATATACTTTAAAAATGTCCTGTGATATTATTACAGTGTTTGTTAGACATTGTTTAGGCCCTGACTTGTTAGTCCTTGGTCCTAGTTGGAAAGAGTGTAAGGGAAAACTGGACTAAGGAAGGCAATGAGACATTTAGCATTAGGGAAGAATCAAAGCACCCAGCTGAGTTGTTTACACATACCAACAGGATACTGTACCCAAAGGTAACACAGAGAAGATAAAATCCAGTCAAATAAACTGATGCTCACTGGCTTGCTCTTTCTGGCTTATCCAATTTGCTTTCTTATATTTTTTATGACCACCTTCCCAGGAACAGCACCATCCACAGTGGGCTGAGACCTTCCACAGCAACAATGAATCAAGGAAATAACCCACAGACTTTTCTACAGGCCAACCTGATGGAGGTATTTTCTCAATTGAGAAACTTCATCTCAAATGACTCTAGTTTATGTTGACTAGCCAATAAAATAAATAAATAACCAACACACTGAGAAAGTGTGAAGATAGGAGTTTGGAATCCTCCTATTTTATACAAATGCCAAATGGGTATGGTGGCCTACTTGTAATCCCAACAGGTAGGAGGTGGAGACAAGATAACTGAAACATGATGCCTACCAAGTATAGCTGAATTAGCACACTCTGATTCAAGTGAGAGACATTCCATTAATATATAAGGTGGGAAACAACCAAGACACTTGACATCAATCTCTGGGTTGTTACATGCATCTTGACTCTTGTGTACATGCATATGCACCTGCAATCACATGCATACATGGTTACCCACCCCCACATGAACATGCCACACACCATAAACATAGACATGTGAAAAAAGAGGAGAGAAATAGGTGATTCTCATGACATTAATCAAGAGCAGAAAAGAAAAAAGGAAAAAAGAAAAGGAGTAGAAGAAAGAAAAGAAAAAAGTTCATGGGATGGTAGCCTACTGCCTTAACCATCTAGCTGACTCAGCATAATATTATAAATGAGAAATTTTATAGCTAAGGTAAGATGTAGCTTTTAAAAATTAGAACACAAACAGGCAAGATGGCTCAATTGGGAAAGCTGCTTGCCACTAAGTCTGATCCTCTGGATCCACATGATAAAAAGAGAGATTTAAATCCTAAAAGTTGTCCTCTGATCTCCATAAGCTCACTATGACACAATCTCCTACGGCACAAAATAAATACATAAATACATAAATGCAGTAAAAATTTTCCTTAAAATTTTTACGTTAATTTTACTGTGTATCATGGTATGTACGTGAAGGAGAGAGGACAACTTGCAAGAATACATTCTCTGCTTCCACTGGGTGAGTTCCAGAGATTGAATTTAGATCACAGGCCTAGGGATAGGTAACATTACCCACTGAGCCATCTTGCTAGTCCCCCCATCCCCAAGTTTTATTTACAAGGGTTGAATTATGGCTTTATAAACAATTAGAGAAGTACCTACCCTGGCCAAGATGGCCCATGTTATCCAGAAGAAAGACACCTATGAATCTGGTGCAGGTGCCACAAAATGGACAAATGTGTGATGGAGAGATGGAAAAGTTGGAGTACAAAGTGTATAGATAGAGGAAAAGGTGAAGTCAAGGGAGAAAGATGGAACTGGAGACTGGATGGCAGATATAAGGAGACAGTGGTGATGTCCTGTCCCTGGCTGCTGCCAAGGACAATGTCTGGGTCCGTGGTCCTGTTGTAGCTGGAGTGTGTCAATATCTGTGGCCTGAGTAATCACCTAAGGCCAATAGAATATGCGTGGTCTGAGCTGCCATTGGCAATCTTGTGAATACTGAGGGTTATGCTGCAATTGCGGGACATGATGATCTGAGTGGCCTGTGTTGCCACCTGAGGTCATGGGAACATCTGGGCCTGTGCTACAGGGGTTGGAGGTGTGTGTAAATGTCTGAGCCTGTAGTCCTACGACAGCAGGGGCTTCTATAGATATCCCAGGCCCCTGTTACCACCAAAGGTCATGCGAATGTCCCTGGTCTGGACTGCCTCCTGAGGCCCTGTGCTGTAATGGCCCTGCCCCTTCCTGGACAGCACAGTAGAACAGGTCTTGGTGGAGTAGGCTAGGGTGAGTCAGCCCCCAGTACTTGACAGCAGGAGAGGTGACCTTGCCCCCTTGGCAGCTACAGAAGTGAGTGAGCTAGCTGGGGCAGTGCTGGAGAGCTCTCCCTAGTCGTGCAGGTGCAGGAGAGCTGACCAATTCTGCTATCTCCCTGGCCCAGAGGCAGGGTTTTGAGTTGGCCCACCCTAACATCTGTCTATGATCTTCTGGAGCATGCGAAGGGCTGGTCATGTAGATCCAAAGGCTAAAGGATCTCTCTGACACAGAGCAATAGCAGGATATCTGAGAAGAGTCCCAGTGAGTTTCCGGTATAGATAGTGAAACAGATGCCAGAGGTCTCAAAACAGACCAATGAGTCATTGCAATGAACATTTGCAAGTAAAAATGTATGGGCCAGGTTTATGCTGTGTGACATCCTGTGACACACTACAACTTCTAGGACAATATTTTCTTTTATTCTATCTTATTTTATTTAATTTTGGGAAAGGCGGTTGCAGGGGTGGTGAGTGGATGTGAACAGACAGGAAGATGAGTGGGATTGGGGTTGCATAATGTGAAATTCACAAGGAATCTATACAAAGTTTAGAAACACAACTGGCTGACATGTTTTATACTGTTTTAATTAATTAAAATAGATACATTTTCTATAAATTATAATTCACCAAATTAAATTCAGAGTAGGAAACATGGATATATTTACAACTACTAAATAAATTCAATCACTTCTTAAAAGACAGCATGCTAACACAAATGGAGAATTAATATATAAGCAAAGGCACCCCTAAGTCTCACTACAGACAGTATTATGAGCACACTTTGATAAATATTGAAAGAATGATCATTCGAATCTTAATAGGTTTGGGGACATAAATGAAGGATAATTATGCAAAGCCTTCAAGTTTTATAAGAATAGTGCACCAAGCTCAGAACTGGTTTATTCCTAAGATGCAGACTTGATTCAATGTTAAAGAATCATTAAGAAAATTTTTGTAACAAAAAACAGAACTGATGTAAAAGATGACATTTAGACAAACATGAAATATCTATAGCAAATGTTATCAGCCCAACAGTAAGTAGATGTGAAGACATATATCAACACTATACAATTTCATATTAAATACAGAAAGCGATTAAATCATTTGTTTGGTTGGTTCTCTATTAGGGCCTACAGAGGGAGGAAGAATGTCTGCAAGGTAACCATAATCTCACTTAAAATTCCAGTGTAGAAACTAATGAAATTTGCAGTACAAGGCATGGGTTACTTCCCTGGGAATTATCGGTAGGGAGGCACCAGGCTGTTTCAAAATAGCACAGGCTATTTCCATTTATTCTATTTTAAATGAAATGTCTTATGTTAGGTATGAAGCTCTGGTTAGCAAGTACAAGTCCCTAGATTTTATAACCAGCATCACATAAACCAGGCACCGTGATACACACTTGTCATCTCAGGACCTGAGAGGTACAAGCAGGGGTGGGCATAGGGGGTCAGAAGTTATTTTCAGATACAAAGCAAGTTTGAGAGCAGTACAGGCTACATATGACCCTGTCTAAAAACATTCTTTTAAAAACTTGACGATGTTTAGCTGTGAAAACCAAAGATCAGAATGGCCTAGATGACATTCAGTAATGAAGAATAGTCAAGATATGTCCTGTTAGCACGAAATATGAAGCCATCAAATAAGACAACTTAGAATGGATGCAGGAAAATCTGATGATAAATAACAAATGACATTTCAAATTGTGGGGAGAAGGAGTACTGCTAAACATGCGAGGACTAATTTCCATGTTCAAAATTAAATTGCTACTTTATACTTTACCAAGTAGATTAAAACAAAACCTAAAGACTTCCAAAAATGAATAAAAGAAGATTATGGGTTTTTTTGTTTTGTTTTGTTTTGTTTAGCTCCAGGTAGATGAAGATTTCTTAGACAAGATGTTGGGACATACAAAAACAAAGGACTAGTATATTTGCTATATTACAATAAAAATTTTTAATAAATGAAAAACCACTAAATTCTATATAAAAACAGAGGTTATTTGGAATACCTTCAATTATATAAGAGTTGAAAACACTACAAATTAATAAAGATCAAACAACCTAATCATAAAATTGCCAGCAGTAAGAGAAAGCAGTGCACAAATTAATAATCACAAATGTGATCAAAAGTCAATAAATGTATTAAAAAACCACAGACTCTTGGAAAGCTGTCCACACACATTAATCATGGTAGACTACATTGAAATGAAGTTACAAATTAACTCTGAAATCCCAGTGGTGTAACACAATAGACATTTGTTTCCTGGTTGACCTGGACCTCACTAACATTGACAGGAGTGTGTGGTCCACAGTCTTTGTAGGATTTGTGTCCCTTTGTCTAGTTGGTGTACACAAGGCTCGAGCGCCTGTGTACTGTGTCAGTTGGAAGAAACTGTAGATGGGAATGCCCTACATACTATTCTTTTTGACACAAGGCTTCAACTTGAAGAATTTTAATGTATATCATATATAACTAATATAAATAGCAGGTAGCTGTAACATGAATAAACAATAAATTTTACTTAAAATTCATTATTTGGGGGAGTAGAGGTGGGACTTTATTGAACATTAGTCAGAAAACTATCCACCTTCCTTCGTTATGTTGTAGGTAATAGTATCCTGAAATAATCTTTCAAATTTGAAAATTATTATTAACACATATGGTATAGTGGCTCTTTGTATCAAAAGTAAATTATAATTTGTCACAATACCAAAATGGCCAATTTTGACAATACATCTGAGATACAATTTTTATGAGATAATACACAAGATGGAGTGACTACAAGTGCCTGAACTCCATCAGTGTTAGCTGTTGTACCTACTACTTCTGCTACTACTACTTTTAGTTATACAAAAGACTAGGTGTATAAACAAGGTTGATACATGAGACACCAAGAACTAATACCATTAAATAGAAAAAGCAAACTAATTAGAATGTACATGTTGATAGAAGCAACACAAAATTCGTGCATATGTACTAATAATTATTATAAAATAGCCTAGAAGTAATTCTCACTGTGACTCAACTAATCATCTGAACATTGAAAATGTTGCCACTAGATGTTCACATAATCCTAGATTACTTTTAATTTTCTGTTTTTGTTAGTAGTAAGTATAGATAAATTTTTTGAAAATTGAGATAATACACTTGAGAGAGGTGATTTTTAATCATTGAAGAGAATCTTCTGAAATGGTTCACAGCCTCTGAAACACTTGACCTGCAAGAACAAAGCTACCTTAGTAATAGCCTGTCCACATAGCTGTCTAGTTGACAACTGCATCATCTTCAGCACACACTTGAGGTGGTCTAACTCTCCAGCTCTGCTTCCCAATGGACACATGTGGAAACCATGAGCGGAATCCTCAACTATTATGTGCTTGCAATTTTAATTCTTATCTCTTTTTAAACTCACTGATCAAAGTCAGGAAGGAAATGGCTCATCTTTATTATCTCCCTTCATCTTTTGACTGAGTGAGTCTGATAAATACCCTCCTGAGATGACCCTACCATGAGCTTTTGCTAAAGCCAAGAATGCAAGATGACAGCTTAGGGCACAGCCGAATCATGGCAAGAAAGAGGGTGGCAGCCTTCTTTCAGTTAGCTCGTCTTCTCTCAGTACTAGAACTGTGAGCAATGACTATAGGATGCCAGGGTGGTTCAGATAGAGAGTCTACTTTTTGACAGAGATAGATTTTTTTCCTCTAATAATGTTATCATGCCAGGTTACCAGGAGCTGTGCCTTAGCCTTTACTGTTTACATATCTTTTAAACTTAACAATCTATTTGATATTTTCTTCCATGTTATTTATTCCACTTGCTTGTTTGTGTCTGCAGTTAGTGCAGTGTTGGTCATGGCAGTTGCATGAGTATGTCCTTGGTCCTGATGTTATGAGAGCATCACTCGTCCAGTGAGTTATGACACGGTATACATTTTTTATCATCTTGGACTCAAACCAAAAAGAGGCTTTTTCTGGAAGGAAGTAAGAGAAAGCCAAAGCACAGATGCCACTGCTTGGTTGTCATTTCATATCTTTGGCCCATGTAGGCATTAGAAATACTTATCTGGCCAAGGCAAATACAGCTGTAACTAGAGATGTCTGAGAAAGACAGAGGTGGGAGCCAGATGGCTAACAGTAATACTGAACAGACACATATCCTTCTCGTAGCTCACATAGGCCCTCTGGAATGAATACACTATCCATATTTGGGAGATGTTCTCAGTTTCATCTTTCAAATACCAACCCACCTAAGCAAATGCTTTGGTTACAGAGTTAGTTCTATAATAATCCTCTGTACTCACATGCTCTGGCTTATCATGGGGAGTTGAAATCACAGAGTGTGGTCATTTCTAAACTGAGCATGTAAAGTGAGACTTAGTCATGTAAGCCTACAGAGATCTAAAGCTACAAACCTAGGCTTAAAGAATGAATGAGGAATAATTTCTCTGGTGAATCAGTTGAGTCATAAACCAGGTAGAGTGATAGATGAAGGAGGATGAGGGCACATACATTAATTGATCCATTTCTTTAAACTTTAACAAATTAAATGAATCTAATGAGAGTGATAGAACTCTTTCAAACAGTTTCTAAAATGCCACTCACTGTGGAAGTGATCAACTTAGAGTATTGATCCTTGAAGTGACTATACAGCGTTCACAAGAAAATATTACATAAGAATGGCCACATCCCGCTCATTAGGTTTTGAAGATTGTTATTTCATGAGTGCAACACCAATAACAACTTTTATATGCCTATCTATCTATCTATCTATCTATCTATCTATCTATCTATCTATCTA
>NW_021620660.1:1325751-1375360 GCF_004785775.1 Grammomys surdaster | reverse complement strand
CTATCTATCTATCTATCTATCTATCTATCTATCTATCTATCTATCTATCTTTTTATCCATTTATTTTGTGTGAGATGGTAATACCTGCCACTGTTCATCCGTGGAAGCCAGAGGACAATTTGCTGGAGAAGGTTCAGTTCTACCATCTGAGACTTGAGAATTGACCTGAGTTTGCAAGGCTTGCCAATGAGCACCTTTACCTGCTGAACCAGCTTGCCTGCCTGATACCAAATTATTGTTAACTGAATAATAGGCAGCATTGCTACTCTGTATGTGAATTAGACATATGTTGTGGGACTGCGTAAGGGTATCCTGGGTCATGGTGGAGCAGGTGCCTAGAACCCCAAGACTCTGCAGATTCTGGGTGGGATTCTGCATGAGAACCGGCAGGAGTTTGGCGCCCCCCAGAACCCAGGATCCTGAAAAGCAGTCATGGTCTCCATAGAATTACATTGTTCAGTCACATAGGCCAGGCTATAGGCCTCAGGCCCTAGGGATTTACATACTAATGAAGGCCAGAGGGGAGAGCAAATTAAACATACCTCCCCCAGATCCTCCCCCTTTCTCCCTCCCTATATAACTCGGGACTGCCCTGAGTTCTGGGGGGTACGCCTAGATCCATCTATCATCCGCCATGACAATAAACCTTTGTGGAACCAAGGACTTCCTCCTGTTATTGGGTCCTGCCGCCACCTAAGGCCTCCAGACCGCTGGAACCATAGGATTCCTCCCGAATGTGGGACCCGCCACAGAGGTGGAAGCCCCTCCGGGGCCCCACCACTGAGGCGGCTTCTAAATTTTCGCCACAAAATGTAAGTCAACACACAAATATTTCCATAAAAAAAACCAACAAAGGGTAGCTTGATTCCAGAAAGGAAAGCAAAACAGATATTTGAAGTAACTTTTCAGATGAAAATTGAAATAGATTGAATTTTATAAGGAATGTTTTTATTTCTTTTTTAAAAGCCATGTGCCAGTGTTACAAATAAACTATTAAAAAATGCCAGAATATTTCACTTGATTTCCTATGACAATAAAGCCATAATTACTTTTATAGCAACTTGTGCTTAACATCAAGAGATAAGAATTCCTTTCAGTGTTTCTGATAGACAATTCAAGAAAATTTGGAAAACTGGAAATTCAGCTGTATAAATCTCACAAGGACTAGTCTGGAATACTGCATATATCAAGTAAATATAAATGATTTAAGTGGTTATTAAATTCATTTGATAATTTTTTATGAGCGGACAAATGATGAAGCCTTTATGACATATTTTGGGATTAAAAGATTTTTTTTCATTTTGCTTCAAGGGCTATAATGTGTAATTGGGATTTTGCCTAATTAATACAATTTTATACATTATACATAGTCATTATTTTAAGATCCACTCAAATATTGTGTACTAATGTCCTCTTTTCTCTTTTCTAAAAATAATCTTTTGCTTTTATGAGCATGAAGAAACTCCATGAAATTATTTCTAATTTACATTTATTTGAGGGCATGTATGTGTAGATGTTTACCCACTTCCTTCCCAGTTATTTCTATTTTGAAGAATAAAAATTAGAATTGGATACTTCACTTTTCCTAGGAAGGAAAATGCATCTGGCGTGCTTCTGGCATGCTTGGTAGTAGTATAAGACCTCATGTATCTCAGGCAGTTTCCTCTGAGTAAAGGAATCGCACCAAAGCAGAAATGAACTAATTTTCTAAGAAGTGGAAATAAACTTTGTGTAGGTGTCCTGAAATTTTTTTTGAGTAGAACATTTTTAGTAGAACTTAAAAAAGATTAGTTGACTAAATTTTCTAAATAGAATGTGTTCTTCCTCTGTGTAACCCCATTAAAATACACCCCCCCCGCTCCTATAGGCCTCAGGAACTCCTTCTGGGACAGACAGCTGCCAAGACTCTCAGCTGCCACTGTTCCCATTACAGTCTTACACAAAGACCCAAGGGCACATTTCTGAGGTCTCCACACAAGTCCATGCTGTAGTGCTACATTTTCTTTCAGTTACAACAGCTGTTTATGGTGGGTCACTTACTGTAAATAGTGAGTGAACCAATTCCCACTTTAGCCTGACTGTGAAAGGATAACTATATCCATCGTGGCATGAAGGAGAACCAAGTGATTAAACACATAAACCATTGCCCAATTTGACTAAAATTTGATAAAATAATTATAATTAGTTTTGTACCACCTTTTAAAACTATTGGTAAGTAAACACTAGAACATGATAAAAAGAAACAAGGTAACATGTATAAACTGACAACATGACTGCTCCAGGCATATGGCATGATATGGTTAAGGGATACGTTAGTATTATAGATATGAGAGAGGGAAGAAACAGAGGCATCTGGGAAGAATCCAGAGCAGAAAGAGAAAAAAGTGGACTGAACATGGACAGCAGACTGGAGCTGTCCATAGAGAAACAGAAACAGAGTACAAAGAAACGTAGGAACATAGACAGAGATCTGATAAGAGCAAGGGAGAGAGAGACAGAGAGACAGAGACAGAGAGACAGAGACAGAGAGAGATCTAAAGAAAGACTGACACCCCCCTTACACACACACACACACAGAGAGAGAGAGAGAGAGAGAGAGAGAGAGAGAGAGAGGAGAGAGAGAGAGAGAGAGGGAGGGAGCATGACATATTGAGAAAGAGCTGAGTTATAAGGAGAATAAGTCTCTGTGGGGAGGGAAGATTGTGAGTTGGAGGGAGTTTAGCTTAGAGGAGGAAAAAAATTAAAAGAACCACAATTTATAGACTTTGAGGTGTGTAACAGGTACTCGTAATACTGAAGGAGCCTGGAGGCCAGTGTACACTTTTTTCGTCTCTTCTGTCTTTTGGAATTTGGGGAAATGGAGTTTTCTTTGGATCTGATAGCATCTGAGGGCAGTCAAGAGGAACAGCTAGCATTCATTTAAGGCTGCCTCTGTTTATATATGTCTATTGTTCTCCTTTAGGCACAAGTCACTATTTCTTCATTAATTCTATTATTCCTCCATGCCTCTGTGAATGAACAACTACATGGTTGACAGCTAATTTCCACTTATGGGACTCCAAAAGGACAGCCCTAAGATTTTTAACTTGAAATTATCACCTACATATATTCCTTTTTCTTTTACGATTTTTAAGGTCAGACAAACAGGCAGCATAATGTTTGTGAGATCGAGTACTGAGCTAAGAAACCCAAGTCAGTTGGGAGCCCTTGGGCAACCAATTTTAGCTGTGGATCTTGTTCATTTTCCAGATCTCTATAAAAAAGGGACTTCATTAGATAGGCCCACGAAATCCTATTATGTTTACGTTTTCAAGATTCCTCTAGAGAAAAGCAATATTTCTGGACATGAACCAAGCTGTTCAGAAGTGCTCTGCATTGCAGGGCATCCCACACTTATCTTTAGAGTGCCACTAAACCAGAGTGGAACAAAAAGCAGACCTAATCCAGGCAGAAAGTTAGGAGGCTACAGTGCCAACGTATGCAATGCCTTCCTGATCGCTGAGGTCACTTACTTATAGTCCTGCAGAAAAGCTAAGCAACTCAACTTATAACTTAAGAAAATAATGGACAATAATTTCATGTATTTAAAAAACAAAACACATGGGGAGGACTAGAAAGTCTCAGCAGTTAAAAGCATTTGCTACTCTTGCAGATCACCTACATTTGGTTTCAGGAACTCACATTCAGGTTCATAACAGGCTGTACCTCCAGCACCAGAAGATCTGGATCTGGAAAGCATCTTTCTGAACTTTGTGGGTACTTACACACACACACACACACACACACACACACACACACACACACATACACACACACATACACACACATACACACACATACACACATATACATACACATATACATACATACACACACATACACACACACACACACATACACACACACATACACACATATACATACACACATACACACACATACACACACACATACACACACATACATACACACACATACACACACACATACACATACATACATACACACACATACACACATATACATACACATATACACACATACACACACACATACATACACACATACACACATACACACACACGCACACACACAGGAGCTTAAAAACAAAACTGAAACTTAAAAATGTATATTTCAATATGAAATATTTGAAGATGAAATTGTATAGCTTTAAAGCACTCTTGAACCTATACATACTTATTTAAGAGACCTGTTAACTTTTGCCCACACACAAAGTCACACAGAATATTCACTATAGCAAATTCAGAGAATCTTGAATGAGTCAACAATGTTAATGTCCAAATAGAATCCCACAGTGAACATTATTCAACTTTAATAAGAAATGAAGAAGGAGTCAAGAACAAAAAGACACATATTGTTGGCTCTTTATGTATAATGTCAGCACAGGCAATTGATGTGACAGGAGACAGATCAGTGGTTGCCTGGGGTCAGAAGAAAGAGAACACAGTGTGACTGCTAATGGGTTTTGTCTGAATGAAGGCTTTTTCAAGACTGATAAAAATCTTCTGGGAATTAGATAATCATGGTGGTTACACAACTTTCAGAATACACTAATAACCAATGAATCATATACTTTAAAGGGGGTGAATTTTATACTATGTGGGATGTGCATTGTATTTAAGTCTTTTATAAAGCTTTTGAAAGAAAGTCCTGTACTCCCAGAGCAAAAAGATTTAGGTCTTGAGGTTTTGGCTGCCCTGTTTTTTGTCCCATCTCCACTGCTAATCTTTGGAAGCATAGTAACTACGCCACATAGTCCACAACATAGTCAGAGCCGTGGACACAGTAACAGAGTTGCAATAAATCATTTCTCATTAAGTTGCTTCTTTTCAGATATTTGAGAGCCTCAAAGAACACACAGAGCCCCCCTTTTCCCAGAGCTACTATGATGTGTAAATGAGATAATACACAAAGAAGAACTTCCAGGGTAAAAGGTCTAGTCCCTTTCTTGCTGTTGTCTTTCTGATCCTTTACTGACTAGGAAGTCAGTTGTACAGTGTAAGTCCTCCTAGGGTCAAGGGACTCTTTTTTCCTCCTCAGAGGATTTACAGTGTAAGTCCTCCTAGGGTCAAGGGACTCTTTTTTCCTCCTCAGAGGATTTCCACGGATATGCTTCGAAATATCCAGTTTTGAACTAAACTAAAAAGAAAGAGAGAGTAAAAAAAATCCTCATTGAATCTCATTGTGATTAGGGTGTGACATTAAATGAAAATGGAGATCCATGCAATAATTTTGAGCAGCAAAGAGATGAGAAATGGCTTAGGACATTTATGAGCTGTTTAAGCTTGGGTGCTGACCACGGGTGTATGAATGACACTGGTGACTGTAGTTAATCTTGCCACATAACACTTTAATAAGTAAGCTCTTCCTTTATACTAATCACTTCAGAGATTATTCTAGTGATTATTCTAGTATTTTGCTTCTACTCAGAGCATTTTTTAAATGACTGCTTTGTGAGTTGTCTTATGAGTCAGAGAAAGTCGATGTGATTATTTTATAGTATATTGCATTTTTAAACCTAAAAGTTAATATTTAATTACCACTCCTCAACTTGTTGATCTACTGTGCACAAAATGACTAGGGGTCATTTTCCATAATCAAACAAAGAAGTAAAGTACAAAGAGTTTTTAGTCAACAACAGAGAGACAAATATGGTATATGGATAATATGTGCTCTGAAGTCAATCTCGAGATTCCTGAAAAAGCAATGTGTAATAGCAATACTAGCTAACGAGCACAACTCACAAGAGCTTTACTTAGAATAGGGATATGCTCATCCAGACACTTCTAGATAGATGTTTACTAACATGATAGATTTCTTTATGGTTTGTAAACATATAGCTCAGCATGAACTCTCTTACGTGATTGACACACCATTTGTACACAACATGGGTAACAATGCGAATCATTCCTGTTTGTCTTCCTGTCTGCCTGCACGTCTGCTACCCTCAGGGTAAATTCAGGATCCATAAACATTTCTTACAAACGTTGGCATTTTCTTCTCTCATCCTTTAACACTTCCTTTCTTTTGGTTGTGGGTTCTCCTCTGTGGTAGTAGCTCATTTCACAAACACAGCCTCTCTCCAGGTAACTCATTCTTCACAATCACTGATGCAGCCTCACGCCTGATCACAGCCTGGGCTACACTCCCTAGGGGCCTCCCTGCTTCTGCTCTTCTTTCTCTTCAGCTTGGTAGTCAGACGTTTATCGTCAATACATGAGTCAGTCCATGTATTGTACACAATGTTGCCTAATGGTTTCACCCAGAGTCAAAGTTCTGGCAGTAATCCACAGGATAGACGTGACATAGTCCCTGCTGTTTCTGGGATCTAGCTTCCTTTTACTTTCCCCCTGACTCACTGAAAATAACCTACACTGGCCTCTCACCACTGCTTACCCAACAAGTCAGGCCTGCCTCCAACTCAAAGCCTTTGTAATGTTCTTTCTTGTGTGGAACATTACACCCCCAAGAGCTTTGTGCTTCCTTCCTTCCCCCTGGTCATGTGACTGTACAAGTCCCATCAATGAAGTATTTTGATCACTTATTTAATTGAATAAGTGACATTTCCTCCTTTCACTCGCCCTGCTTCTGCACTTCCTGTTTTGTTTTTCTCTGCATACTGCATGTTTTATTTTTAAGACAGACGTCCTTGGAAACCGCAATGTGCCTCAGCTGGCCCTGCAAGCCTGCCCACCTGAGCTCACTCTCTAGAGTCACATAATGGTGGAGAGTAAGAAGTGACTCCATGGAGATGTCCTCTGACCTCCACACCTGCTCTGTGGCATGTGGGCCCTCCTCCACACTAATCACAACATTTTACAACCTGTCTCCTGTGTTTTGTTTCCCCATTAGATGAAGAGACTGACAAGAGCAGAGATTTTTTGGCTTTGTTCTCTGCTCCATTCCCCACACCTACAATAATATGTTGCTTGCAGTAGACACCCAGTGTTTTCTTGTATTTGTTTACTTTTCCTTATAATCCAGGATTAACTATTTTAACCATGGGTTTGCTCCTGAATTTTGTGTGATTCAGCACATATGGTTGATATTGTTAATTCTTAAGAGACAACAGGGGACAGTGTCACATCTGGACTTAAATAGTGTCTAACTAGAAATTGCAGAGGTGTCCTTCAGCCAGAGAAATCAAATCATGACTATTAGATGCCTAACTTGAAATATAAAGCTTTTCTTAACTCAGTATTCAGAAACACAGTCTCAAACTTCCAGTTTGGCAAAGTAACATGCTTTTAACGACATTTATTCCTTAAACCTAGAAAATAATAAAAATAAAAGAACAGAAAATTCATCCTGAGTGAAACAAAGAATAATGACCATAAAAGAGGTTTACTAAGTTCAGAAAAAAAAAACACCAAATGCAAGAGCTAATAAATACATTTTTAGACTTCTTCAGAGTCTATATTTCTCTAACTTAAAATAAAATTATTTTAATTGGAGTAAATGGGCCAAGCAGATGTGTCCAAACACAACAGAATCTGATGTGTATGTGTGTGTGTGTGTGCCATCTGAACTTTGTGCCCAAAGAATGTTAGTAGAAATGTAGCTGAAAGTGTTGTGCTCTTGTTCTGGCTCCTGAAAGGAAACCTGTCTTGCAGCAAGGCTGAAGAATGGTCGCATGCTGATTTTAGCAGCTTCTGACTAGCAATAGCTGGTCAAAAACAGGCATTAGGACCGCATCCTTAGCCAGCCTCTGACAGAACCCTTTACCAAGGCTTCCCTGAAAGTCCCACCAACTTCTTGTTTGCACCAATTAGGATTTAAAGAAACCAAACGTAAAGCTTCAGTTAAATCTTCTGTTCCTGGAAGCTCCAGCTCCTGCATTTCAATATATGTTGTGGTTTGTCAAGTCATTTGATTGGGTTTCAAACATCTGGAGATGAGTTCTACCCTCAAATTTTTAAGTGAATGGTATGGTATTATGAGGTCCAGGTACAATGCAAAAGAACAGCTCTCTAGAACTCATTCAGTTTTGTATAACTGAAACTCTGTACTTTTTAAATAGCAACCCTGTGTTGCCATCTTCCTCAAGCCTCTGACAACTAAGCTCTACTCTTTGGTTTCTTCAAGCTGACTGCTGGAAACAGTTAGCTTTATGCAGGCCTTACCCTCCTGCGGCTGCTTTATTTTGTTTAGCATAATGTTCTTTTTTCTTTTTTAATTATTTAATTAATTATCTATTTATTTCTATCCCAAATGCTGCCTCTTCCTTATCTCTGCTCCCAGAGTTCCTCTCCCTTTCGGCCTTCCCCTTCGACTCTGAGAGGTCAGTTCCCTACCCTTTATCCCTCTATTCTGGTGTATTAAGTCTCTGCAGGATTAGGAATACCCTGAACCACTGAGGCCAGAGATGGCAGCCCTCTGCTAGATATGTGCCAGGAGTCCTCACACCAGCCTGCATATGCTCTTAGGTTGGTGACTTAGTCTCTGGGAGTTCTCAGCAGTCCAGGTTAGTTGACACTGTTGGTCTTCCTGTAGAGTTGCCATGCCCTTCAGTTTCTACAATCCTTCCCCTAACTCTTTCATAAGGGTCTCAACTTCCATCCAATGCTTGTCTCTGGGTATCTGGATCTGTCTCAGTCAGCTGCTGGGTAGAATCACTAAGAGGGCAGCATAGCATTCTTAAGATTAATCCAATTTGTAGCATGTGGCAAGGCCTCTTTCTTTTTAAAGAGCATAATGTTTATTTATTTATTTATTTATTTTTGTTTTTTGTTTTTCGAGACAGGGTTTCTCTGTGTAGCCCTGGCTGTCCTGGAACTCATTCTGTAGACCAGGCTGGCCTCAAACTCAGAAATCCGCCTGCCTCTGCCCCCCCAAGTGCTGGGATTAAAGGCATGTGCCACCACTGCCCGGCATAATGTTTAATTAGTATTATGGTGTCAAAATCCATATTTTCATTATCCATTCACCTATCTATGGTCATATAGGTTATTATCACAGATTTGTTTTGTGAATTATGCAGAATAAACAAGAAAGGGAGATATTGCATTAAGGTCTGGACTTATATGCTTTTGGATAAAAAGCCAGAACATAGATTCCTGTGTGATCAGGTAGCATTCCCCCCCAACCCCCAAACTGATGTCATCAATGAATTTTACATTTAAACTTTCAAGTTTAGGCCCATAGGAGACACTACACTGCAAAATACTAATAATATACTGACTTCAGAATCAGAAGTCAGATAAAACATTGGTCCATAGAGACAGATAAGGGCTATAACTATTTCTAAGTCATTTTACACCAAAGGAACAACTGAAAACTAGAATCTATTAATTACAAATAGCATACAAAATTTCTTGCTCTAAATAACAAGGTTTAAACAAAATCTTTGTTAGGCTTAAAATATTTTAAAATAAGGTAGAATTCATTCTTTTTTTTTTTTTTTGGTAGAACTCATTCTTATGATTAATATAGTCATGGAATTATTCTGATCAGTAGGAATATTTTCGCCTGATTAATGCAATTTTAGGAAATTGAAAACTGTACACAAACAGGAAATTTGTCACATCCTTGTAAGGCATACTCCATACTTCTTTTTTTTTTAATTAATTTATTTTTCACTTTACATCTAGATTGTTGACCCTTCCCAGTACCCCCTTATACAGTCCCTCATCCCTTCCCTCCCTCACCTTCTCTCTGGGAGGGTGGAGGCCCTCCTGGGTATCTCCCCTCTCTGGCACATCAAGTCTCTGCAGGGTGACATGCATCCTCTCTGAGGCTAACAAGGCAGTCCAGTTAGGAACTTTAGGGATAGACCCTGCTTCAGGTGTTTGGTAATCCACATAAAGACCAGTACATCTGCTACTTCTGTGCAGAGGATCTATGTCTGTTCTTGTATGCTTTTTGGTTGGTGATTCAGTCTCTTAGAGTCCCCAAGGGTCCAGGTTAGTTGACTCTGTTGATCTTCTTGTGGAGTGCCTATCTACTTCAGACCCCTCAATTCTTCCTCCAACTCTCCTATAAGAGTCCCAGGGCTCCATCCACTGGCCATGGGTCTCTGCATCTGTTTTAGTCTGCTGCTGTTGGGTAGAGCTTCTCAGAGGACAGTCATGCTAGACTCCTAACTGTAAGCATAACAGAGTATCATTAATAAGGATTGGTGCTTGCCCATGGGATGGGTCTCAAGTTGTGCTGGTCATTGGTTGGCCATTCCCTCTGTCTCTGCTCCATCCCTGTCCCTACATTTCTTGTAGACAGGATAAATTTTGGGTTGAAGGTTTTATGAATGGGCTGGTCTCCCTATTGCTCCAGTGTGGTTCCTGCCTGGTGACGGGAGGTAGCCTTTTCAGGTTCGATATCCCCACTGATTTGAGTCTCAGCTAAGGTCACCGCCATTAATTCCTGGGGAGCTGCAACACTTCCTGGTCTCTGTCATGTCCTCAAAATACTCCCGTGTCCCCACCCCCTTCCAGTTTCAAATTTCCATTCATTCTTCTAGCCCTCTAGTTCCCTCTCCAGTCTCTTCTCTCAACTGATTCTAAAAGCAACCATATTCTCTCCCATCCAGTTCCCTGCAATTCTTAACTTCATATGAAAACAAAACAAAACAAAAAAATCCAAGATAGTTAAAACAATCCTGAACAATAAAAGAATTTCTGGTCACAATCCCTGACCTACAGAGCAATAGTAATAAAACTGCATGACATTGGTATAGGAACAGACAATTTTATCAATGGAATCAAATCAAAGACCCTGAAATAAACTCACACATTTATGGACACTTGATTTTTGACAAAGAAGCCAAACCATACAATGGAAAAAGAAGAGTATCTTTAACAAATGGTGCTGATCCAATTAGGTATTAGTATGTAGAAGAATGCAAATACATCCCTATCTATCACCTTGCACGAAACTCAAGTTTAAGTGGATCAAAGATCCCAACTTAAAACCAGATGCTAAATCTAATAGAACAGAAAGTAGGAAATAGCCTTGAATTCATTGGTTTAGGAGACAGATTTCTGAACAGAACATGAATGGCTTAGATTCTATGATTAACAACTGATAAATGAAACTGAAAAACTTCTGTAAGGCAAAGGACACTGTAAATAAGACAAAACAACAGCCTATAGATTGGGAAAAGATCTTCACTAACCCTACATCTGACAGAGGGCTAATAAGCAAAATACATAAAGAGCTCAAGAAATTAGACACCAACAACCTAAATAACCTAAAAATGGGGTGCAGAGCTAAGCAGAGAATTATCAACTGGGAAATCTTGAATGGCAAAATAGAACCTAAATAAATGTCACAGTCCTTAGTCATCAGGAAATACAAATCAAAATGACCCTGAGATTCCATCTTACACCAGTCAGAATGGCTAAGATCAAAAACTCAAGGGACAGCACAAGCTGGAGAGGATGTGGATGGATTAGAATGCTCTTCCACTGCTGGTGAGAGTGCAAACTTGTACAACTATTTTGGAAATCAATTTGACAGTTTCTCAGAGAACTGGGAATAGTTCTACCTTAAGACTCAGATATACCACTCCTAGGCATATACCCAAAAGATGACCCAGTAATGTGAGTCAAATTGTTCTAGCAGTTTATGTTTATACCTCCAAATCAAGGCTGTTCTCAACCTTCATCAAAAATGCTTCTTTTTACCATGGATGATGGTTAATGAAGACTTATAATTGGCCAAAAGTATTAAGAACAAATGACCTTTGAGTGCTAATGTCTAATCAGCACATCTGTATCAGCACTAGCAAGGCTCCATGAACAGATGGTAGAAAGACTAAGCTGGAGGAAGAAAGGAGTGATGTGAAATGCTGTCTTCTGGACCTGACATGCCTGTAGCACTCGTGAACTTACAAGAGCTGTTGTTGCCATCACAACCCTGCATAGGTAGGGACATGTCAATATTCCAGCATCGTTTGGGGAGAGGATGCTAAGTATCTCCACTCTCTGAGGAAGTTGAGTTGCTATAGGAGGAGGAGTAATTTTCTTCAGTGTCCACAATCCAGTAAATAACCTCACACCCATATTCATGAAAACAACCTTAATTAAACTTCATGGCCACAAAACAAAGGGCATGAAGGTAGGAGGGGGACTTTCTCAGGGGAAGATTGGGTTTAGCAAGAGTGGGAGGTTGGAGCAGATTAGAGGAAGTAGGTGAAAAAATGACCAAATATATCATATACAACTATGAAATTGTCAAAGAAGAAAGAATTGGGTGCAGGAGACAAGCTTAGAGGGTGAGGCAACCTACTGTGAAAACTTGAAGACTTGAGTTTGTATCCTTAGAACTTGTGTGGCCTGGCCATATGTACCTGTAACTTCAGTCAGGGTAGGCAGAGATAGGCAGATTCTGGGAGCAGAGAGGCCAGCCAGTCTAGCCAAACTAGTGGGCTTCAGGTTCAGTAACCCCATTTCAGGGGAATAAGGCAGAGAAGGATATCGGAAGACACTCAGCATCCATCTTTGAATGCATGGTTATATACAACTCCAACCATGTGTGCAGATATATGTATACACACACACACACACACACAGACACACACACACAGACACACACACACACACACAGAGCAAAATATCTTTTAAAAATTACAATTAAAGGGAAAAATATTAGTTCTTGGAAATATGCCAGTCATTATTAAAGTTGAAAAATGAGAAACGGGAAGGTCTATTGTACTAGTTTCTCTCATTTTAATATTTAAATTTTCCATGATAAAAATACATTGAAAACAACTCTGAATTCAAAATACACCATGAACAAAGTAAAATACAAGCTAATACAAGCTAAAACTTTTGTATCTTATTTAGTAACATGTAAACTTGACATAGGAGTGGTATACTGTTAGGCTAGGCAAGGAGTACTTACTAACTTAAGAAAGAGAAACATCCTTAAGAAAAACCTAACAAAAACACAATTTAGAAAAACTCACAAGCAGAAGCATGAATAGTCAGCAATATTATGAAAACATTGAGCCACACTGAGTAACTTTGAAATAAATTTAAAGCCTAACACTTAGGTATCACTTACAATGCATTAAATATTGTTATGTGTGTGGGTGATTGCGTGTACTTATGTTTGGTGCCTGCGATGGCAAGAAGAGGGTCACAAACTCTGAAACTGGAGTTACAGATGGCTGTGAGCCAGCATGTGATTGTTAGGAATTGAACTCAAATCCTCTGAAGAACATCCAGTGCTCTGAACTCTTGGGCCATCTTGCTAGTTCAAGGCTCATTTAAAGTCGTTTGTATTAGTTTCTTGAAAAAAAAATTACCAGACATGGGGTGGCCTAGAACAATAGAAACTTACCTTTTAGTTTTAGCTATCTGAAGAACAAAACCAGTGTTGCTAGGGTTAAAAAGCAAGGCTTCAACTGGAGCAGACCCGTAAGGAGCTTCCTGAAGAACTGAGTCCTAGACTCTCCTCACTTAGAGGGTAGTGGCCAGCATCCCGTAGTGTGGTTGTGTCACATAGATTTTTGATAAAGGCCAACACTTCTATTCTCCTGCCCTGTCTTCATATGGCCTTCTTTCAACCTATTTGGTGTGTCTTTTCTTAATTAGTATCCTTTTAGTAAAATCACATGTATTTGCCTTCAGTGCCTATCCAGATAATCCTGGATAGTCCTTTCACAAAATTCTAATTTTAATGGTGCTGGCAAAGAGGTGGGTTCTTTCTTTTTCCTTTTATAAGCTGAAATTTACATGTTCCATTGACAAGCACCTAACTTCTTGGGCAGGTGACTGGGTACCTTCTAGTACACAAGGTCCTGTACCAAAGTAACTAAAACTTGCAGGGAAAACGAGACTCTCTGATTTGCCAAACTGCCTGAGAGTTGTGCATGAAGCTCCCGGGCTGCAGCTTTTGTCATTTTCTTCTGATACTGGGGTAGGTTTTTCAGTAATAGAGCCATCTTTGATTTATCCATGCTCCCTCCAATAAGTAACCCTATACTCATTGTACCACTCTAAGGAACACAATGCCTCATTAACTTGCACTAGGGTGGAACCATCTCTTTGGTATGTTGATGATAAATTAGAGTAAATACATGTATGTTTATGTCTCCCCAGGAAAAGTCAGGAAACGGTGAGCCACTTAAGTCACTGTGTTTGTGGTAGTTTCTGACAAAACAATAGAAAATCAATAGAACTTGTTACATGAAGGTGATTCTTTAACAAATGTTTCAAAGAGAAGCAACTGCAGCTTACATCTGGAACTGGCTGGAAGAGGAGATGCTGTAGGGACAGCTGTGAGTGGAAACTTGCATTTTATGGATTCAGGGCCAGGATGGAAATGAGGAGAGTGTTGTCAGAGAAAGAGGAAGGCAGTTTTACCCTGCCATGACAGGAGCCTCAGTGAAGTTGTAATCTGTAGGTACGTAGGAAGCTGGATTTATGAGAGAATAACTTTGACATATAGCTTAAGGAATTTCCAAATAACATTTTCAAACGTGCCACCTGCTTTCTTTTTGTTATTGTAGTAATGTGAGATTAGAAATAAATTAGGACAATTGTTACCAAAAGAAAATAAGACCTGATTCTAAAGTTTCAGACACTTCACATGACAACATAGTCTGTGAACAAAGGTAGCTCTCCACAGGCCCAGTGTGACTATGTAGCCACTTCTTGACATCTAGACATCTAGAGAACAAAAGCTCTTCTCTCTCTCTCTCTCTCTCTCTCTCTCTCTCTCTCTCTCTCTCTCTGAATTTTTATATTAGTCATTCCATTTGTTTTCATCTCAAATAATATCCCACTTCTTGTTTACCCCCCTCTACCAACGCCTCCCATCCCAGGATATCCCATTTTCTGGTTACCCCTCCACCACTCTCCATCCCACATCTGCCCTTCTCCTCCCTTTTGCCTGTATGAGAGTGCTCCCCCCAACACGCACACACTCCCACCCCATAGTTCCAGCATTTCCCTACTCTGGGGCATCAAACTTCCCTGCGACCAAGGACCTCCCCTCTGGTTGCTGTTGGGCAAAGCCATCCTCTGCTAAATATGTATCTGGAGCCTAAGAACCCTTTTGGTACACTTCTTGGTTGGTGGTCTAGTCTCTGGGAGAACTGGGTGGTCAGGTCAGCCCATGTTGTTCTTCTGATGGGGTTGCAATCCCCTCTGTTCCTCTAGTCCTTCTGCCAGCTCCTCCACTATGTTCCCTGAGTTCAGCCTGATGGTTGCTTCCAAGCATCTGCCTCTGCATTGGTCAGTTGTTGGCCCCAGACCTCCCTAGTAACTGTCACACTTGGTTCCTGTCTGCAAGTGCCTCTTGACCATGGCAACAATGTTGGGTTTGTTGTCTGCAGAACTTTGAGAAACAACCCTGAGATCCCACCTCACAACAATCAGAATGGCTAAGATCAAAAAGTCGGATTGACAGCAGATATAGAGAAAGAGCAAAAATCCTCTATTGTTGGTGGGATTGCAGACTGGTACAGCCACTCTGGAAATCAGTCTGGTGGTTCCTCAGAAAACTGGACATAGTATTATCTGAGGACCCAGCTATACCACTCCTGGGCATATACCCAAAAGATGCTCCAACATATAACACAGACACATGTTCCACTATGTTCATAGCAGCCTTATTTATAATAGCCAGAAGCTGGAAACAACTCAAATGTCCCTCTATGGAAGAATGGATACAGAAAATGTGGTACATATACACAATAGAGTACTTCTCAGCAATTAAAAACAATGACTTCATGAAATTCGCAGGCAAGTGGATGGAACTAGAAAATATCATTCTAAGTGAGGTAAAGCAGACACAAAAGAACTCACATGGTATGTACTCACTAATAAGTGGATACTAACCCAAAAGATCACAATGCATGTGATACAACCTACAGACCATATGGAGCATAGAAGGAAGATCAGGGCTGGATGCTTTAGCTCTACACTGAGGGGGGAACAGGACAATTACATAGGCACCCCTACACACATTGCACACACTCACATAAACACAAACACACATACATAAATAAAAATTGAAAAATAGTTTTTTAGAAAAGAAAACTACAAAATAACAATAAAACAAATGAGCCAACATCTCATACCAGGACCTGAAATATGGACCTCTCTCTCTTCTTCAGTGTGGCCAAACTGAGTAGTGCCTGTCATTCTTATTCATTAATTGATTTGTTAAAAATGCATGGCCAAGTGCTGTGTAGCAATTTCCTCTGAGATAAAACATTCCAGTTTGGAGCTTCCTAAGATATAAGATGTTCTAAATCAGGCTCTCAACCTTTCTAATGTGGTAACCCTTTAATATCGTTCCTCACGTTGTGGTGACCTCAACCCTAAAATCATATTCTTTTGCTACTTCTTAACTGTAATTTTGATACTGTTGTGAACTGTAATATAAATATCTGATAGGTAGAATATCTGATATATAGGATCTCTGATATGTGACCCCTGTGAAAGAGTCAGGTCAAAACACACTGGTTGAGAATCTCTGTTCTAAAGGGGCATAAAATATATCAATATGAGTTCAGGAAGAACTGACTGAATTTACTAGGTCTGTTCTCCCCCAAACTCATACAAGCAGTAAGAACTGCTGAGGGACACTGACAAACAAGCTGTTAATGGTTCAATGATGGTGAACGATTCCAAGCACTGCATTCTGTCCACTATGTCCAGGTTAAGGTCTATAGCAATGGCTGAGTAAGTGGGATCAAATAGCAGGCAGATATATTTGACTTTGACAGTCTGAATACTTGCTATTGAAAGAGGTAAAAATGAGGTTGAATGTAGAGATAAAGGAAAACATGACTATTGACACTTTCATACCTGACAAAGTGTGGGTTTACAGATGCATTCTATGACAAACAGAATGTTCAATGCCAACTCTTCATCTTCAGAATTGGTTTTACTTCAAGGATACAGTACTGGTCAAATAACTTGGCAAACAAGACAATTGTCATCTATATTGTTAGCTTATATTGCCAGAAACTGGATAAATACTTTTGTTCTTGGTTTTGAGAGAGTACAAGTTCTTCTGTCTGTACTCAACACCTGGCTTTACCGTGTGTCTTACAGCTCTGCTACACAGTGCTGGAGGTTATTCAATTTTTCATATGTTGTGACCTGGCACCTCCTTTGTCCCTTTAGAATAGATTCTATTGTACATCTGACTCCAGAAGAGCCCAGCTTCATCACACCCACATATATACTTTAGATGTTTTTCTTTCTCTTAACCAACTTCTTCAACTCTGCCAGAAATGTGACAGCAAATTTAGTCATTGGCAAGCACAGCCTCTAAAGTATATTTTAAAAATTATAGTCCAAAGTTATTGAAATTATGTAACTACATTTCACTTGTAATAAATAGCTTTATGTTTACTCAAGGCCACATTTGGACCATTACTTTAAGGGGACCCTTTACTCATATATTCATAAAGGATAACAATTTGTCATCAGTTGAAACATTTTTTCCTTTTCATGTTTTCCAACAACCCATTTAGTGTGTTTTTATCTTAACAGTCTTTACTATGTGATGGTTTAAACATTTGTAACATTCACATGTTGTTACAGTATAGTAAATATGTATATGTGTATGTATGTAAGTATGCACGTATGTGTGTATGTATGTATGCATGCATAGCAACAAAGCTATCAAGTCTTTCTTTTTCCTTTCTTCACAATATTATAAATAGGAGACTCATTCTTACCATACAATTTAGCAATCCTAATCTGTGATTTTTCTCTTTCCTGATAGAGAAGTTCTTAAAGGAAACACACTACAACTCCTCTTCTTTGTTGTTTTTGTTTTTTTTTCCTGTGGTGTTGGTGATGAAATCCAGGGTCCTATTCTGTATGTACATGTTTATGAATGTCTGTGTAGATGTCAGAGGTTGATATTAGGTGTCTTCCTCAGTTGTTCTCCGCTATAGGTTTTGAGATAGAGTTTCTCAGTAACCCTGGAGCTCACAGATTTGGCTATATTGACAGTCCAGCCAGGCCCAGGGATACTTCTGTCTTTGCTTACCCTCTTCCCCTTGCTGGAGTTACAGATATGTAACAGCTCACCTGGTTCCCAAATAGACATGGACACATGCAAATACTTTAGTAACTGAGTCATTTTTTTCAGCCCCACACCTTCTTCTTTCCGTACCTAGATCAATTATTGAACTATAGGTATATTATTAAGTAAAATATAGACTGTGATAATATCAGTGTTATGTTAACTAACAGCAGATCTAATTACAAAACAACTACTAAATGACTAACAAGCAGGTAGCTTATCTAGTGTTTAAAGACTATATAAAGGAATGATTCATGTCTTGAGCAGGATACAGTAGGCTCATACAGAACAGCATGAAATTTCATGCTGTGTGAAGTCCTATGCAGTAATAAACTTTAAAGCATTTATTTGGTAGAATTTTCTATTTAATATTTTTAGACTGTGGTTAATCATAAGATATTGAGGAGATAGGAATAGATCTTGGGTTAAAGAGAAACATATAAACTGGTGCGTTTCTTGTGCATTCTTTCACAATTTCTGTGAGTTCAAATGTACATCAGTTCTGCTATATTTCGAAGATGCTATTTTGTTAGAGTCATTCACCACTTCTGTTATTTATAATCTTTCTGTCTCCTTGTCTGCATAGCTCCCTGAGCCTTAAGGGGGAATGGTTTGATAAAGACATTCCATTTAGGTCTTGGTGCTCCTTGCTAGGAAATGAAAAACCAGTTCTCTCTGGTGGAGTGTCATTGGGTGTTATCAATTGCACTCTAGGAGCAGGTCCTATGGCCAGAGACAGTTGGTCAGTGCAAAACAGAAACAGTTTCCATCATTGTGTGTGCATGTGTATATCGATTTTTGTTTTCATTTTGATATTTGTTTTATTGTTTATTTGTTTTGGCTTCATCTGTTTTGCTTTTGTTTTGAGAAAGAGAGAGAAAACATGAAGTTGAGTGGATAAAGTTGGGTGGGGGAGATCTAGGAGGAATCTGGAGAGGAGAAAGACCCTGATAAAAATTAAATAAAAAGTATATTTGATGTTCTAAAGAATTATACAAAAACGTTGTGCATATTATAGTTCCTTTCTAGTGGAAGTGCTGCCAAATCAATGAGTTATAAGCAAAAATGAGTTACCCTTGGTATAAACAATTCTTGTGACAAAATAACTAGAACTGTCCAAATGAGGAAGGACATTGGCAATGGCAGTTTGGGAAAGAAAGACCAAATGCTCAGATTGGAATAGTAATGAAATAAACTTTTCATGCCTCACAGCATAGGTAGTGATACAGTTTAAGTATTGCATAGTGATACCTATTTCAAAACAAGATGATAACTTAAACCCTACTTTTCACTCTGTATGAAATCTACTCAAAATGTGTGAAAAGTCAGAATGCAGGAACTGAAGTTTTAAATCACATGAAAAAGATTTCAAGGTCTTCATTTCCTCAATGAAATCCCAAAGCACAGCAAACAATAGCAAATGAAAAGGTTTCTATACAATAGTGGACCCAGTAAACAGAGTAAAGATACACCTCACAGAGTGAGAGAATGTGTTTGCCATATGACAGAGGGTTAATGTCTACATTATATATGTAAGTAAATAAAAAGAGCTAACAAAAAGCCAAGCAATCAAATTTTTAAAAATGTTCAAATGGCTTCTAGAAGTGATAATCACTTCTGGCAAAGTGGTAGGATACAGAGATAACACATAAACTCAGTAGAATTCCTATGGACCAATGACAGAAAGCATGAAGAAGAAATGACGAATACAAACTCATTCATGACACTCGGGAGGGAAAATATATTAGAATAAACCAAATCAAAGAGCCAAAATACCCACTACAAAGAAAAGTTTAGAACACCGAAGAAAGAAATTAAAGAACACATTAGAAGATGTAATGACCTCCTTTTATCGTGGACTTCTAAGATTAATAATATAAAAATGACTATCCCACCAAGAGAAATTTACATATTCGATACAATGTCAGTCAAAATGATAATTCAATTATTCACAGAAATATTTTAATATTAGCAAAATTCAGATGGAAGAACAAAAGACTGAAGATAGCCTAAACAACCCTGAACAATAAGGATATTGTTAGAGGTAATATTTTGCTATAATAAGACAAACAACATAGTACTGGCCCTAAAGCAGATACACAGAACTATAAAATAGAATACCTCAGATATAATTCCACCCTAATATAGCTAAGTGATTTTTTACAAAGAAGGCAAAGATACATGCTAGAGAAAAGACAGCCTCTTTATCAAATGGTTTTGGGGAAACTGGATATCTAAACACAGAGGATTGAAATTTGAACCACATTTCTTTCTTTTTTTATTGGATATTTTATTTACATTTCAGATGTTATCCCCTGTCCCCATTTCCCTGGTTGCCCCAGTGAGGGGGAATTTGAGGGTTGGGAGGTGGAAGTGTGTGGGCGGGTGGGTAGGGGCACATCCCCATAAAAGCAGGAGGAGGGGAAATGGGATAAAGGGCTAATATCCAATTATCAGTGAGTGCATACCATGTATGTTCTTTTGTGATTGGGTTACCTCACTCAGGAAGATATTTTCTAGTTCCATCCATTTGCCTAAGAATTTGATAAATTCATTATTTTTAATAGATGAGTAATACTCCATTGTGTAAATGTACCACATTTTCTGTATCCATTCCTCTGCTGAAGGACATCTGTATTCTTTCCAGCTTATGGCTATTATAAATAAGGCTGCTATGAACATAGTGGGTTGGAGCATCTTCTGGGAATATGCCCAGGAGTGGTATATTTGGGTCCTCAGATAATGCTATGTCCAATTTTCTGAGGAACTGCCAGACTTATTTCCAGAGTGGTTGTAACAGCTTGCAATCTCACCAACAATGGAGGAGTGTTCCTCTTTCTCCACATCCTAACCAACATCTGCTATCACCTGTGTTTTTGATCTTAGGCGTTCTGACTGGTGTTAGGTGAAATCTCAGGGTGGTTTTGATATTCATTTCCCTGATGACTAAGGATGCTGAACATTTCTTTAGGTGCTTCTTGGCCATTTGAGTTTCCCCAGTTGAGAATCTTTTGCTTTTAATAGGGTTATTTGGTTATTTGGTTGTCTGCAGTCTAATTTCTTGAGTTTTTTGTATGTATTGTATATATATTTTTTGTATATATTAGTCCTCTATCAGATTGGTACAGATTTTTTCCCAATCTGTTGGTTGCCATTTTGTCCTATTGACAGTGTCCTTTGCCTTACAGAAGCTTTGCAATGACAAATGAGGTCCTATTTGTCAATTCTTGCTCTTAGAGTGTAAGCCATTGGTGTTTTATTCAGGAATTTTCCCCTTTGCCTATGTATTTGAGGGTTTTCCCCCACCTTCTTTTCTATCAGTTTCAGTGTATCTGGCTTTATGTTATGGTCTTTGATCCACTTGGACTTGAGCTTTGGACAAGGAGATAAGAATGGATCGATTTGCATCCTTCTACATGCTGACCTCCAGTTGAAACAGCACCCTTTGTTGAAAATTATGTCCTTTTTCCACTGGACAGATTTAGCTCCTTTGTCAAAGATCAAGTAACCATTGGTGTGTGGGTTCATTTCTGGATCTTCAGTTCTATTCCGTTGATATTCCTGCCTGTCTCTGTACCAATACTATGCAGTTGTTTTTTTTTTTTTTTATCACTATTGCTCTGTAGTACAACTTGAGGTCAGGGATGTTTATTCCCCAAGAAGTTCTTTTATTGTTGAGAATATTTATTGATATCCTGGGTTTTTTGTTATTCCAAATGAAGTTAGAATTGCTCTTTCTACCTGTATGAAGAATTGACTTGGAATTTTGATGGTGATTGCATTGAATTTTAGATTGCTATTGGCAAGATGGCCATTTTTACTATATTAATCCTGCCAATTCATGAGCATGGAAGATTTTTCCATCTTCTGAGATCTTCTTCGATACCTTTCTTCAGAGACTTGAAGTTTTTGTCATACAGATCTTTCACTTGCTTGGTTAGATTCACACCAAGGTATTTTATATTATTTGTGACTATTGTGAAGGGTGTCATTTCCTTAATTTCTTTCTCAGCCTGTTTATCCTTCAAGTAGAGGAAGGGTACTTATTTGTTTGAGTTGATTTTATATCCAGCTACTTTGCTGATGTTGTTTATCATGTTTATGAGTTCTCTGGTGGAAGTTTTGGGGTCACTTAAGTATACTATCGTATCATCTGCAAATAATGATATTTTGACTTCTTCCTTACCTATTTGTATCCCTTTGACTTCCTTTTGTTGTCTAATTGCTCTGGCCAGGACTTTCAGTACTATATTGAATCGGTAGGGTGAGAGTGGGCAGCCTTGTCTAGTTCCTGATTTTAGTGGGATTGTTTCAAGTTTCTCTCCATTTAGTTTGATGTTGGCTACTGGCTAGCTGTATATTGCTTTTACTATGTTTAGGTATGGCCTTGAATTCCTGATTTTCCAAGACTTTTACCATGAAGGGATGTTGAATTTTGTCAAATGTTTTCTTAGCATCTAGTGAGATGATCATGTGGCTCTTTTCTTTGAGTTTGTTTATATAGTGGATTACGTTGATGGATTTCTGAATATTGAACTATCCCTGCATTCTTGGGATAAAGCCTACTTGATTATAATGGATGATTGTTTTGATGTGTTCTTGGATTAGGTTTGTGAGATTTTTATTGAGTATTTTCCCAACTGTATTCATAAGTGAGAGTGGTCTGAAGTTTTCTTTCTTTGTTGTGTCTTTGTGTGTTTTAGGTATGAAAGCAATTGTGGGTTTATAGAATGATTGGGTAGTGTTCCTTCTGTTTCTATTTTGTGGAATAGTTTGAAGAGAATTGGTATTAGGGCTTCCTTGAAGGTGAAATCAACCAAGTAAAATAAAAAAGAAGTATATGAAGTACCAAGAAAACCAGGAGCTGGTTCTTTGAGAAAATCAACAAGATAGATAAAACCTTAGCCAGACTAACTACATGGCACAGAGACAGTATACAAATTAAAATGATCACATCTGAAAAGGGAGACATAGCAACAGAAACTGAGGAAATTCAAAAAATAATCAGATACTACTATAAAAGCTTATGGTCAACAAAACTGGAATATCTGGATAAAATGGACAATTTTCTAGACAGATACCAGTTACCAAAGTTAAATCAGCAGCAGATACACCATCTAAACAGTCCTGTAACCCCTAAAGAAATAGCAGCAGGCATTAAAAGCCTCCCCCCCAAAAAAAATCGCCTAGGACCAGACGGTTTTAGTGCAGAATTTGTTCCACATTTTTTACCCTAAATAAAATTCTATTCCAGAATTTATCAAGGACCTAAATGTCAGGTCTGAAGCTGAACAGACTAGAAAATAAAGTAGGAAGCATACTTTAAAAATGAGCATCTAGTCTTCTCTTCCTTCCTTCCTTCCTTCCTTCCTTCCTTCCTTCCTTCCTTCTGCCCTCCCTCCCTCCATTTTCCCTCTCTCTTTCTCTCTCTCTCTCTTGCCTTTAAAATATTGTCTATAAGTATTGGTTTAGTTATTTAAAGTCTGGTAGAATTCTGTTGTGAATCCATGTGGACCTTGGCTTGGCCCTTGTGTGGGAGTTCTGGAGGTAGAATACCTTTTATTACTGTTTCAATCACCAGTTTTGTTATGTGATTGTTTAGGTCGTCCATCTCCTTGGCTTAAACTAAGAGGTTGGATGAATCTAGAAATGTGATCATTTTTTAAAGGGTTTTCAAGTTTCTCTTGTCCCTATTCAGCTAATTTCTGCTATGGTTTTTATTCCTATGTTTTGGGTTTTTCCAAACTCTTGAGAAGCACCATTAAGTCATTTCTGATTGTTTAATATAACCAACAGCTTCTTAATTGGACTTAAGGTCAGGCAGACAGGAGGGAGTCCATGTCTGGTACTGTCAACAAAGTGAACAACTACCTATGGCTCTTATAATTCCTAACTGAATTCTACATACTTGACCTTAAAATAAGTGTGTCTTTCACCAATCATCAAAGGAGCTTCTTTTTGCAGAAAATGGAGACAATTACAGAAATCCACAGCTGGTCAGATGACTGAGAGTAAGTGACCATGGGGGACCCAGAACTAGTTGGTAGCTTTACAGTGTAACCTGTACTCCCAAGGCTCATTAAAGAAAAGTGGGCAGAAAGATCATGAGAGTCAGAAGACCATGATACCTGGTGAGAGACAGAGTCTCCTAGTCATGACAGGGAGGCTTATGAAATCTCAACAACATGGTTGCCTAAACAAGACATGTATGTAATGATTCCACCCTCTGGAATCCTGATGTGGACAGGGGAACTTTCACAGGGCCCCACCTCTAAATAATGAACTATAGATAATTAATGGATACTGAGAAAGGGAGGATCTGTTTTATCTGGAGAAAAGTCTCCTGATACGTTATTAAATCTGAAATGGTTCATCTTAAACTTAAACATTTGTTACATATGAGCAACACTAAATGGACTCAATATATATATATATACATATATATATATATATTGAGTATATGTATATATATATATGTATATATATATATAGCTGTTGATGCATATTGTTAAATACACTATACACATACACAATATAATTAAAAAAGAAGTCATGATTATGAAAGGGAGTAGGGAACACAGGAGGAATTGGGGGTTGAAAATATTTATATAGTCTTCATTTTGAAATACTTAAAAATGTAATTTAACAACACAGGTGATTGCTACTGCTCTTTTCTTTTTCTTCTTCTTTTTTTTTTCGAGACAGGGTTTCTCTGTGTAGTCCTGGCTGTCCTAGAACTCACTCTGTAGACCAGGCTGGCCTTGAACTCAGAAATCCGCCTGCCTCTGACTCCCAAGTGCTGGGATTAAAGGCGTGCGCCACCACTGCCCAGCTGCTACTGCTCTTGATATGATATGACTTTACTGTTGAAGACACCACACACTTAGTCCCAGCACATAAAGAAATCAAGTTGGATATGAGTTGGAGAATTCTACCTATTTCCTAGCCTGCATGTCAGAAGGTGATCTAAAGGTTGCTCAGGAAGAAAAATGACCCACAATCTTACTTGGCTGTAAATACTGCTAGCTAAAACAATGACTAGCCAGCAGGAATAACAGTGGAGCAAGATTTACAAACTTAGCTATTTATCTTCTGATATGCTTTGATCCTCACTGTACAGAGAGAGCTCATGCTTCATTCTTTAATCTCACTCATGAGCCTGCAAAGATATCATATGTTTTTACGTGGAGTGGAGGATATTATTGTTTTGCTAAGTGGTTATAATGTTAAAGTTCCTTCTTTGTACTCATGCTTATGTCATAAATTAATGGTGAAACTAGCCTCTAGTAGAGAAGCTTTGTATTGTCATGGGTGACAGTTAATGCAGAAATCCACAACTGGCCAGAGTGACAAGGGTAAGTAATGGTGGAATGAATGCTCAGTCTTAAGTGGAGCAGCCACACCACTCACCCAGGCATCGGAGAAAAGGGACCAGAAAGAATGTACAAGACAGAGAATGGGGACTTAAGTAACAAAAGGATGACTTCTTTATAGCATATAGCCACGGCACTCATGGACAAACTGCAGCTCTGCTTCTCTGTACAAGACCTGCATATGACTCGGCCCATCACCATTTAATTATGGCTGAAGGAGGTGACACCAGGCTCCACCTCTCCCTGAAAGATTATTGGCAGGTAAAGGTTGTTGAGACAGGCAGTATCATTTTATTCAGTTGATCCGCGCTGATAAGTACTCCTCGCTCAAGTAAGTAACTCCCCATTCACATCTGAGGAAGAAAGTCTAATGAACTCAGTGGATTACATGTAGAAGGGAAGACATAAAAGTCTGAAGATATTCTCAGAGGAAAGTGTCCAGTGGTAGAGTGGGGCATATAAGAAAGAGGAATGAGGAGGGGGAAACAGTGAAGAATCACTATTTGAATATATGAACATGCCAAACAATAAAATTAAAACAGACCAAGCAAGTGATTTTAATAGAGACTTTGCAAATGGACAAATACACATGAACACACACATGAAAAAAAATGTGATTCAAAATTACAATGAATACTATCTTCCCCTAATTAGAACGGTTATTAGAAAAAATTGCAAGTGTTGGCAAGGATGTGAAGTAAACAGAATCCCTTTTGTTTATCTATTTTGTTTTGTTCAGTGCTGGGAACTGAACCCATAACCTTGTCTATGGGAGACCAGTGCTCTACCACTAAGCTACATAACCAGACCCTAAAGCTCTTATATGCTGAGGATGAGCATGTGGATTGTGGAGAAAACTATGGAAATTTCTCAAACAAATATGAAAAGAGGTCCACTACATGCACCTCTGGGTATGTCCAGAGGAAATAGGGTCTATGAATGGAGGAGACATGGTCACAGACTGTATGGCACTGTTTGCATTGGTAACCAGTTGTTTCCAAGGTATAGCTCATGGTTCATATGTATCTCAGGATAGCTACAGACGTGGCTCTACACATTTTTAGAGGACAATAGCATGTTATAATCTCAAAAAAAGTTGGACATCCCTGAAAGCTACAGCCGGAGTTTAGTTTTTTACCAACTGAATGAAGAAAGTGTGACATATGTGTAGTCGCCTGCAGCCACGGATGAACTGTGTCCACCTGAAAGGGGGGCTGGAAAAGAAAAAGGACAGAGAGGCAAGAGAAGCATGAAGCCAAGACAAAATTTTCTGATCAAGGCTCAAAGTTTAATGTTCAGCTCTTGTAATATATAGGGACAGCCCCACTGAACCCATCCTTTGTTTCAGCTGCAAAGCGGGTTCAGCCTGCAGTCTCTTCTTCAAAGTTCTTGCTGGAAGTTGCAAGTTTAAACAGAGCAGCAGGATTCACCTAGTTGTTAAGCTCCTGTAGGAAGTTGCAGGTATAAACAAAGCAGCAGGATTCACCTAGGTGTTAAGGTCCTGTGTGGCAGACCAGCTCTGTTCAGACTGCTAAAGGCTGGGGAAGACACACATATGAGCTGGGGAAATAGCTCACTTGGTAAAGTGATTGCTTCAGAAGCATGAGAACCTGAGTTCAATCCCAGATCCTTCCATAGAAGATAGGCATGGCACATTAAGTCACTGTAGGACTAGGCACATCCACTCCCACTGAGGCAAGGCAAGGAAGCTCAGTAAGGGGAACAGGACCCACAAGAGGAGGGGCTGTGATTGGGATATAAAGTGAGTTTCAAAAGGAGGTGGACAGAATTCCTGAACATGAAAGCTGGGCTGTCCTCTGGTCTCCAAGAAAACCACACACACACACGCACACGCACACGCACACGCACACGCTCACGCCTGCGCACAAATGATTATCTTCAACATGAAACCCTGCCACTTGGAGTGTGGATGTGGAAAGAGGATATTGTGCTTACAGCCAGATGTAGGCTTAACAGCCAGATGCAGAAAGACAAGTATTATGTGTTCCTTCTCATATTTATTCTGTCAAAAAGAATATGAATTTGAAAGGAGAATAGTGATTACTTAAGATTGAAAGGAATGCAGGAATGAAGAATGAGAGACCAGGGAAGAGAAGGATAGATTTGATCACTGCATGTGATATACTTGTACAGAAAAAACATACTGGATACCCTAAACATATTCAAGTAATCCATGTGAACTGAGAAATTTAGTTCATATTTCATAGCTTTTTGTTTGTGTGGTTAAGGGAATTGTCCCACATGATATTAAAACATAAATAGTACAGCAGGGTATCTATTGGAAATGGCCCCACACTGAAAACATTTCAAGTTTGCACACTTTACCTAACTATCTGAATGGTAAGTGGGTCAGCTGATAGGTGTGCCACTGAATACATGACTGTGGTGTATAGTACTTCCCCAAGTAGGTCCCTTTACACAATAGTACCATGAGAAAGAGAGGCTATAAACAACTTCCTGTGTGCCAAAAATCTCATCAGACTTGGCTTCCATTCAACACAAACAAAAACTTCCTGAACACTCAACAAGAAATTAAAGTATTTTCTAACTAAGTTAGGCAATAGGATATAGTGAGAGTGTAGAGTTGCATATCTTTCATCTGACTGGAAATATCAAAAGAGTTAATTTAACACATGTGCAAAAATGGGCTCAGCTCCATCCAAGATACATTTACCAGATGGCTACTATTTTCTTTGCAGACAGGAAATGCTTCAGGGAATAATAAAGAGAAAAGCAAGTGAGTACACCTCCTAAAAATTACTTTATGAGATAAGGAGATAAAATGTTATATAAATATCATACTTAATAAGCAATTTATATAAGAAAAAATAAGCTAATAGAAATAGGTCCTTCTATAAGAAGAATGAAGAATTCTGTATTTGGTGAGGATGCTGCTGAAAAGGCCTCCTAGAAAAGATGTTACTTGATTCAGAAGTAATGGTTGGCTCACATAGTTATTACAGCTATGCTTTAAGATAAATTTTTGTGGGCCATGCTCATTACCTTTTCTTACAATATTAAAAACAATTTTAAATCTTCATGTTCCCTTGTCAGTTCATACACTTCACATGCATTGAAGGTCTACTATGTAGTAGGTACTGTGCATTGCATAGTACCAGTACACACTACCAAACCAAGTGTTTTATCTGTTCTCACTTGTCTCTGGTCTTTTTCCTACAATAGTTAAGATTTATAGTTATAGAGGAGCCACAACTATCTATTCTTCTACTTAAAGGTTGGGCTACACTAAATATACCTAACAGAAACCCCTTATTCATATCTATCTATCTATCTATCTATCTATCTATCTATCTATCTATCTATCTATCTATTGTTTTTTCAAGACAGGGTGTGTGTGTGTGTGTGTGTGCTCATGGGTATATGTAGCCTTGGCTGTCCTCAAACTAGCTCTGCAGACCAGGCTGGTCTTGAGCTCACAGATTTGCCTGTCTCTGCTTCCTGAGTGTGGAGATTAAAGACATGTGTCACTATCACCTGCCCATATCTTTTTATTAATTAACTCTAGGATGTAGAGTCCCTCAGTCACAGTGTTTAGTGTGCTTAATATGTCTTGACTTCTATTTATAGTAGTGCATTACCACAAGGAAGAAACTGTTCATGTGGCAAGAAATGTCATGATAAACATGGCATTTGTGTGTGTATGGCTCAGTCTATTGAAAACTGCCACTGTTTCTCTTTT
This sequence comes from Grammomys surdaster, assembly GCF_004785775.1. Lineage (NCBI taxonomy): Eukaryota > Metazoa > Chordata > Mammalia > Rodentia > Muridae > Grammomys > Grammomys surdaster. The sequence goes on along the minus strand of NW_021620660.1, from coordinate 1,346,251 downwards.
GTATCACCTAAGTCAGCACCTAACACAAACTGCAGTGTTTTGTAATTCGAGTACAGAACCAAAAATTTAGTCACCAATTCTTCTACTATGGTCAAATCATAAATTTTTTTTTACTAATCCAATATTATATGAAACTTAACTTGCATGTACATATTTCTTTATGATTAAATTTGGATAATTAATGCACATAACTTGGTGATAATGGTACCTGGCAGCCAACAACTACCAATATATGTTCTTATTGCCATAATCATTACTTATGTATTTGGCATTTTTGTCTATTTTCCTCTACAATTCCCACTGAGAGCAGGGATATACTGTTTGGTCCATCAATTGTGTACTGGTGTATAATCTGTTGCCTGTTAGTAGCATATTCCCCTCAGAAAGGTAGGGAATGAAGAATCTGTTTGTCTATCTGTCTATCTTAAGTGAGCTTTACTGACAATACTCAGTAGTTTTGGCTACTATAACTCTGCCAAGCTGCCAACAGAACAGTGGAGCAAATATTATTCAGGAAAAAACAATGGTCTCAGGGTTATTTTTGCTGTGGTGAAAAACCATAACCAAAATAAACTTGGTGAAGAAAGGGTTTATTTGACTAATGTGTCCATATCTCTGTTCATCATTGAAAGAAGTCAGAATACACTGCCTGCTATGTGGTATGGACTGGAAGAACATATTCAGTGGTGTCTGTGCTGCCATGTGGAATTATGTATGATGTCCAAGGACTGTGCAAATCTGGTACCACACCTCACCAGCTGCAGCACTCATGATAGTGGGTACTGCACCATGCCTGGGTAACACAGTAGAGCAGGGGCTACTGGCTAACACAGTAGTGACAGGGGTTCAAGTGAGCTGGACCAAGATCATAAACACAGGAGAGCTGGCTCCACCATTTCTCTGCTATGAGGTGGTATGGATGAGAGAGATGTGTCCTCTTTCCCCTCACCCCTTGCCACTTGGGACAGACAGGAGAAATGTCCCTGGGGTCATGAGAGTGGAAGAGCTGGCCCTGTCCCTTGTAGGCTGCAATATTGGGTGATCTAGCTAAAGCAGTGCTAGAAAGCTGGCTCTGGTGGTGTGGGTATAGGAGGACTGGTTGGCTGACTAACTTAGCTACCACTGGGACCTAGATCCAGGGCTTTGAATTGGCACACCTCAACATCTACACCATCTATGAATTGCTGGAGAATATGAGGGGGCAATATGAGTCTTGCAAGATCTCCATGACACAGGACAAAAATAGCATATCGGAGAGAAGTCTCCATGAGGATTCAGTATTGATAGTGTAGAAGTCAGAGTCCTCGAAGCAAATCAATGAATCATTGCAATAAACATTTGCAAGTAAATATGTGTGGACAAAAGGGTATACTGTGTGGCACATTGTGACACACTGTACTTTCAGGATGAGATTTTATTTTATTTTTTCTTTTTAGGGGAAAGTTTCAGGGGTGGAGGGCAGGTGTGAAGGGATAAGGATGGGGAAATGAGTGTTATTAGGTTTCATGATGTGAAATTCACAAAGAATCAATAGAGTTAAAAGTGAAAGAAAGAAAGAAAGAAAGAAAGAAAGAAAGAAAGAAAGAAGGAAAGAAGGAAAGAAGGAAAGAAGGAAAGAAGGAAAGAAGGAAAGAAGGAAAGAAGGAAAGAAGGAAAGAAAGAGGTCATAGAAAATCAAGCGTAGTAAGTACATGGAGGCAGGAGCTGGTGCAGAGCCAGTGGAAGGGTGCTGCTTACTAGCTTGCTCTCTATACCTTGCTCTGCCTGCTTTCTTATAGAACCCAGGACCACTAGTCTAAGGGTGTCTCTACCCACCATCAACTGGTTCCTCTCCCATCAATCACTAACATAAGAAAATGCCCTACAGGCTTACCTATAGCCCATTTTTATGGAAGAATTTTCTCAATGTGGTTTCCTCCTCTCAGATGACTATAGCGTTTGCTAAGTTGACACAAACTAATCATCAGATTGAATAAACCTAGGTGAACAGTGAAATATTCCCACTGTAGTCAGGAGGTGGGTCTTAGGGAAGGAAGGGAAGGAAATTCTTTTGGAGTTTGTAAATCAGTTGTCTCTGGATAGCACTACGTTTTATCCTTTTTCTCTTCAGATATCTTACTTCTAAGCATTGCTCAATGTTGCTACAGAGTACACAGGTTTAGTGACAGCAACTGTGAGAGCGCTGCCTCTCCACACTGTAGTCCACTGTGAGGGTCACATAATCATCTGTTGTCTTTCCAGGGGACCAGGATATAGAAAGTGTTTATCAGCTAAAGATCTGTTGACTAAAGGAGGAAGTCTGGTAAAGTCTCTGTGTCCAACGGGCAATACAGGAGAATAGTAAAAACTTACTCTGTGCATTATCTTTGACACAGAGCACCAGTATGAGGGCCTCAAATATCATAGGTATTAAAACTGCACTCAGGTGTGGCCACTTGCAAACAAAGGTCATCATCTGAAAAAATTCTCACTCCTATTTGTTCATAAGGAATTCTATTTTCTCAAGTGTCATCATTTACAACCCCTACAGTATGACCATGTAAGGCAAAGCCACAACCACTGATTTCCAATATAGCAAGAATAAAAACACTTTTTCAGCAGCAGGGTAAAACTGACTTTATTGGAAATAGCTTTTCAGATTTTCTCTCTGTTCTGACTGAGATGGAAAAGACTATAGTAATCACTTCCACTAAAATATTATCCCAAATAAAATTATCAATCATAATTGAAGGGAAAATGAAAACTATTCATCCATGATAAAAGCAGATATAAGGAATTTATGACCACCAAGCCTCTAAAGAGGAAACTGGAAAAACAATACGGATCTGTAGAGAAAATTAAACACATTCAAGATGGTACAAGAAACAAATATCCTAGAATATTGAATACAAAGAGGTCTAAAAAAATACAACCAAAGCAACAAAATGACAGCAATTAGTAAATGTTATACAATAATAACAATTAATGGTCTCAACTTCCCAATAAAGAGACAAACAGATTGAGTAAGAAAATGAGATCCATTTTTAGCAGCCTCCAAGAAACATAGCTCATGATCCAAAACAGACAGTACTTGACTTACAAGGATATTTTGTTTTATAAGTATCATATAAATATGATTAACAGCATTGGGTCTCTGCGAGCCTAAAAAGCTCAGTTTGATCACATTATGTTCGAGGGGAAATGCTGTCTTTGAAAGCAATAACAGAGTTTCTAACGGCCATCTTTAGAGCTGATATGTGAGCATCTTTGATTGACACCAGATAATTGAAAATAAAAATTCCACTATGATTATCACAAAAAGGATGGAAAACATATTCTAATCAAGTAGAACTAAGAAACAAGCAGATATTGCTATTCTAATATCTGACAAAATAGACTTGAAATCAAAACTAATCAGAGGCAATGAGGGAGGACATTTTACATTCATTAAAGAAAAAATCCAAGAAAAGTATATTATTATCCTAAACATATATACACAGAATGCAGAAACATACATTCACAAAAACAAAACAAAATCAATTAAATTAAAAAAATCACAGATTGACATAAACACAACGATAGTGGGTGATTTAAATATTACACTCTCACCAATGTAGATGAAATCTAGAAAAAATAATACAAAACTCTGCTGTTATATGGCATCATAAATTAAATGGGCCTAAAGATGTCTAAAGAGCATTCCATGAAAGCAGTCAGCAATATTTGTTTTTCTCAGCAGCCCAAGGAACTTTCTACAAAGTAGAGTACTTATAAGGCATAAAGGAAGTTTCAGCCAATATAGGAATATTTAATAACATCCTGCATTGTATCTGACCATTATGGAATAAAGTTTAATTTCAAAAAAATGACAGAAAGGTCATAAATTCACACACACTAACCACTATTCTACAGAATCAAAATGGGATGAAGGAAGAGATTAGGAAAATTAACATATCTCTGGAATTGAATGAAAATATAAATATAACACATCAAAATCTATGGCACACACTCAATCCCGGCATAGAAGGATGCTGTTTGACACTAATGCCTACATCAAAATATCTGAGAGACCACAAGTTAATAACTTAATAATGTACCTTAAGGCCTTATAAAGACGGGAAGCACCCCAAAGAATTAGACAGAAAGAGATAATGAAAATCTGTGTTGAATTAATGGAAACAAAAAGCAAAAATCAAGAATCAGCAAAATAGAGTTGAACAAGATTGATATTTATCTACATTAACCACTAGAAAAAGAGACTCCAAATTAATAAAACTAGAAACAAAAATGGAGAAATTAACCAGACACTGAAAAATTCAGAGAATCATAAGAATCTTTATTATGTTACCTGTACTTGTACCAGGGCTGACCTCTTGATATTGGCTAATTAACTGGAGGAGGTGGGAGGTCCACACATTTCTCTCATTCTCAGGATCATGTAGTTGCCTGGAATATTTTGTCAGGTGTTGAGAGACTGTGTATATATATGTTTAGGATGATAATATACTTTTTTTGCATTTTTCTTCTTTCCATGTTAGCATGTCTTTTGGTGTTGCCCTTGTTCAGGTCATTTTTTGTTTTAGGCAGCCATGTTGTCTCTGTTAGTTTTAAAGCTATATTGTCAGTATTGATCAATATAATTGAATTTCCATATGGTGTTCGGGCAGCTTCATAAAACAGAAATCAGAGAGTGGCACTCATTTTAATGATATGTACTTATAACGTGATTATTTATACCCAAATCTCCCAGGACCAAAGATTGTATCAAAATTAAGAGCTGCCTTGATTATGTTAGCCTGTCTTGATTGTAATGTAGCTGGAAGCAATTTGAATGTTTATTAAAATCCTGTAAGAATACTAAGACATTTGTGAGATCACTGTAGCCTCTTCTCCATTAAATGGACATACTAAGTTAAAAAAGGAATATACTTTAAAATTTATATCTCACCAAACCAGAAAAAATAAATATTAGATGAATTTATAGATATCTATGAATTACAAAAGTTAAATCTAGATGAAGTAAATAATTTGGATAGATTTACAACACCAAGTGAGATAGAATCAGTAATTTAAAATCTCCACAAAAGAAGGAAAAGTTCAGGACTAGGATTCAGGGCAGAATTCTACTAGACTTTCTGAAGAACTGACCTCAGTCCTACTCAAACTATTATGCAAAACAGAGAAGTAAAAAGTATTTGAAGTTCCTTTTACAAAGAAAGTATTATCCTGAGACCAAACACAAACACACACACACACACACACACACACACACACTCACACACACACCCCCATCAATCTCATCAATCTCTTTGATGAACACAGATGCAAAAGTTTTCAATAAAATTCTTGGCAATCAAATTCAAGAACACATAAAGCTATTATTTATTATGATCACATTGGCTTTATCACAGAGATAGAGGAATGATTCAAAGTACATAAACCAATAAACCTAATCCACTGCATAAATAGATTAAAGGGCAGAAGTCACATGATCACTTTATTAAGTATTACTCTTCCAGAGGACCCGAGTTCAATCCCTGACAAGTATAATAGGCATCTCACAACTGCCTGTAAGGTGACTCCAGGGGTATCTAACTTCTCTAGCCTCTGCAGGCACCTATACTCACATGTACAACGTTTGCCCCTCACACACAAGCACATGCACATGCAAGCATGCATGCATGCACACTTTTTTTTTTATATAGCTAAACATAATGACAAATTCTGGCATGGATATAGGAAGAAGAGACACATTAACTGATTGTAAGAGTGCAAACTGGTGTCACTACTACAAAAATCAGTGTGGAGATTCCCTAAAAAGCTGAGAAAATATCTACCACCTGACTCAGCTATACTATTCTTGGGGATATACCCAAAGGACTTCTCAATATCTGACTATAGCTACATTTACTCATCTATGTTCATTGATGGTCTATTTACAATAGCCAGGAGATGGAAACAGCTTAGATTTCTATCGACTGATAAATGAATAATAAAAATGTGGTATGTTTAGTCAAAGGAATATTATTCCATTGTTAAGAAAAATGGAATTATAAAATTTTCAGTTAAATTAATGGAGCTGAAAACAACCATTTCAAGTAAGGAAATACAGACCCAGAATGAAAAGTAACATATGTTCTCTCATTTATGAGTATTAGTTCTGAATCCTTACATATGTGTGCTTCATTTGAAATACACATAGAGGGCAGGAAATTACTAAGGGGCTTTGAGATGAGTCTTTCAAGGGAAGGGAGAATTAACTTTTATAAAGGGTTAAAAGTGAATAGTAGTAAAGGAAGGGTTAAACTGGGGTGGGGAAGTGGAGAGGAGGCTGAAGAGGAACTATGGGAAGAACTTTTGAAATAGTCACATGGAAATGAGCAAACTTACTTAAGACATATTATAGTATAATGGGGCATCAATGCCGCTAATAGACTTCATAGACTAACAAATAAAAAGCCACAATGATGGGTTACTTCTCTTGAAGCTATTGGTTGGTGAATTCCCATAGACTACCAAACATTACAGACTGAAGCCAATGTTCCTGGCTATTCTTCAGAACTTGACAATAAAACCCTACTGCTTAAGACTCTATGAACCCAGAGCCTTACCAACCTAAGACAGAAGTCCAATGCTTTTGAAAATGCAGATTCCATGATGGGTAAGGAAAGCATTCTTGTCAAAATTACCTAAGATAGGCTCAGTCTTGTTAATGAAATGAAAAAGGGGAGAGGCAGAGAGCCTTTGGGGCTGCTTGGTAGGAATCTGACATTAGGCTAGAACAAAGAAGCAATTTCAGGCAGGAATCTAAATTTTAGGCTAGAACAAAGAAGTAATTTCAGACAGGAGTCTAAATTTTAGGCTAGAACAAGGAAGTAGGCTTCAGATATGAAAATGACCTTGGGCTAGGACAGGGAAGTTTGGCTATTCTGATAAGCCCTTATAAACAGCGATCCCGGTAGTATTCACATAATTGGGTTTAATGTCTTGCTTTTCCTTTGACTATTTGTGTTTACTGTATTGCTTGTTCCTGGACTATTTGCATCTATTGTATTGCTAGACCCTCAACCTAGAACTGACCTTAATGCATGCATGTAATTAAAATGGTATAAAAACAAAGAGGAGGAGAGAGGAAGGGATAGGGGATTCTAGGGGGAGAAAAAAGGGGAAAGGGGAGGACATCTATATTGTAAATAAATAAAATATCCAATTAAAAAAAATAAAAATTAAAATAAACAAAAAGACTCTATGCACCTGAGTCATAAAACTTGGAGAAATCAAACCAGAGCTCATCTGGAGGCTTCATCCCTACTAGTTAGCTTTCATAGACCTGAAATTGCTATGCATGATATCAGAGGGTAAAAGTAATCATCAGCATTATCCAGCAGTGACCTTGCCAAGCCACAGTAATGACTTGCCTGATAATATATGTTCACTGGTATAATAGCAAAATGGACATCATAGGAGTAACCAGCCACTGTTTAGATTCAAGTCCTGCTCCTTACAATGAAACCACATCATATCAGCTAAGGATATATGGCTCATCAGACAAACTTCTCTTTATTGTAGATATGATTAACTCAGAGACTTATAGCTGTCGAAGGTAGGGAGAATGAGTGTCTGTAGACTCTTCAGTTAAAAGAAACACATATATCACATCCTGTCCTCCAGGGGCTCAGGGGTCGTCAAGAAAGAAGTAATGATAAGGGTGGATGGCTATGAGGATACAGTGTGCTATGGACACAGCCATGCAGCTCCACACATATGAACTTTGACCCGTTTGGTCAGCATGTATAAAACCTGCACAAGTCCAGGCCCTATCAAATCCTAGCATGGAAAGGAGAGTTTGGCACTCTTGTGTATAGAGTCAATTATGTTACAATGGAAGGTCACATATCCAAGAATATTTAAGTAATACAAATTGGTCTTGATGAGGTTAATTTTTTTTTAAAGGGGGACAGTGTTGGGTTGGTAGGGAATGGGGGTAAATTGTGGAAGAGTTGAGGTGTGACTAGAAAGAAAACATATCAGAAATTCTCAAAGGAAAAAGATTTAAAGTTACAATCACCTTCTTCTGTTAATAAAGCATACATTGTAGGGATAGGAAATATTTGTGAGGAAATTAAACAGAAATAAACTCAATTAAAAAGTCTGTTCCCAAGAAGTCATATGATTGAAATATGTAAATTATTACAGGCAAGTGCTCTCTGATAAATTTCCACATAAGCACATCTGCTTTTATTCTTAAGGTATCTCTCTGAGGATGATTTTCACAATATTTATGTTAAATATAGAAAATGTGGTTCCTATAAGTGGCTTGTTGAGACAGCATAGTTTCTAAGTGATAGATAAAGGATATTAACTTAGATTTTAATTTAAGGTTTCTCTTTTTTTTTAACAAAAAATGGTGAGCTTGCATCCATCAGCTCAGAGTGGTCAGAGGGATTCCTAAGTGTCTGTTGAAAAGCAGCTGGGCTCTGAGAGATGGGTTCACAATAGATTCACAGAGGGGTTTTGATAGAAGATGACCGTTGTGAAATAAGGGCATTTCTGACTGGAAGAATGCTGTGAGCAAGCATATATGTGCATTCCTACCATTATCCAAAAATACTTTGCTCTGAAACAAGCCAAGTTATCTGCAGAACCTTTGCCCTATTTCTACTGGGAGAGAAACTCAATAACAAATGTAATGCAGAGTGCTTACCATGCATAACCATTTCACATTTAAACTGATTTCTTCCTCCCATTGCAATAAGGACATGGCTGTTATTCTCCTTTTCAGCTAAGAAGCTGAAGCTCAGAAAGTAAGGAAACAGTCTTAGGGTATACAGTGAGTAGAGGTAGAAACCAGAGCCTGGTTGGCATGATGCCAGAAGTATTTGCTATCCTGCTTATCTTTGAGTACTTTGTAACTTCTCATACCTTCTATTTCAGTATAAATGTTATCTGTAGAGAAAGTTCATTTCTGAATTCTCAAAGAGGGACCACCCAGGTGCTTGATACCATAGCATCAATATAAAGCATTTGCCTACTATAGAAAGTATTACCTGTAAATACTTGTTAAATAAAGGAGGCTCAATTAATTATTAGAATATTAACTCTGTAAGATTATTAACTTTATAATCTTTGAAGATGAAAGATGATATGCTTATCATCTTTTGAACAGTGGAAAGCTAGATGAGAAGACACCTGTCAATTGTCCAAAGTATTCTACTATAGTATAGTAAAGTAAGGGTTCCAACTCAGTGTCAATCAGCATAATATTTTATCCATATCCATGGAGCTGTCAGCAATTGTTAGCTACTGGAAGAGGGAAAGAAAGTTTTCTCTAAGACTGTATCCCGTGGCAAATTGACCAGTGAAGGACACACACCCAAAAATACTTAGCACAAATTTGTTTTAGTAGATTAGAAGAAGAAGAAAGGAAGGAAGGAAGGAAGGAAGGAAGGAAGGAAGGAAGGAAGGAAGGAAGGAAGAGAAAAGGAAAGGAATGGAATGGCATATAGTTGGGTAGTGAGGGGTTACTCTTGGCAGAATAGTGGGAGTGAGCTAATATGATCAAAACAGTTTGCATTAAACTGTTAACTAAAAGGAGGGAGAGGCTGTACTGTAAATATCACAATGATACTGTCACAAATGCAGTGCTTTACTTGAGTAGTAATTTCCCCGGCCCATCCCTTTAAAGTATGAACTCCCTAAATCAGGGAACCTCTGAATGAGATCCTGCACATATTTTTTCAAATGATGTTATGCATTTATCAAATAAAGGTTATAGAAAAATAAAATTATATGAAAAAAATTGTAATGATGAAAACTGACTCATACATCAGCATGTAGGAAATAGAGTTTCAGAAACATGCAGTGAGTCATTTATAAGTCACAAAAATGGGTAATTAGGCAAGTAGGAAGAAAAATGTGCCCTCTCAAGTCCGAATCCATGTAAGAATCTTACTAGAGAAAATACAACAGCAATAAAAGGCAAAGTGTAAGTGGTGCTGGACAGCAATTCTGGAGTTGATGACTGTGCCACACACTCCTTCCTTGTATTCTGTTGAGAGTCTAAGGTGTCACTAGATTTTGTGAGGTGTTCATGAGTGTGATTCTCTTTACAGAGAGAAAAACATGTGTTTTTATGCCCAAAACGTCAATTTGCTATGCCTGGACAATGCTGAAAGTGGTTTAAGTCAAAAGCTGTTTTCCTGATTATTCTTCAATAGACGTCTGGCACTAAAGTTTTCATTTTTAACTCAGACGAAAACCATAGTGCGTTAACTTTGTTAGTTAGATAATTTATGTTACTAAAATAATTTTTGTTTTCATTTCAACTTGAATTTAAAAGTATAAAAAGAAAAGCAGCGTTATCAAAATGCAAAATTTCCCCTTTTTTGTCCTCAAAGAACACTCCTTCTTCTTTTTTTCTTCAATATCCAGTCATTGTACTTAGCAACTGAATCTAAGCATAAACAGGCCACATGGAGAAGGGGCAATATATAATGAATGGTGTTAATTCAACGGGCGGCTCAGTACTAGGGTAGTACGATAGTGTGCAGCAGGTACAAGCTTAGAAACAGTCTTCTCGAGGCAATGTGTGACCCACAGGAAAGGCAGCACAGGAGATTCCCTCTCCTTTGTCTTCCTTCTTACTTAACATGCTCCTTATTAGATTGCATCACAGTGTAAACCTTTGTAGGTCAAACATATGCTCACTATGGCTAACCTGATGACCATGGTAGAGGGGATGGATTGCTTACGTTTAGCACATGGCTGTTTGTAAACTAGCTCAGGAGAAATCACAATTCAAATTTCAGATTTGTACCAAATGCATTTTTATACCATTATAAAGTAAGCAACTTGTAAAATCAGAAGGCAAGCAATTCTAATTTGGACATCGTATATAGTTTTATAAACCATACCAACATTTTGATCCATCTAACATCCACCCACCCCAATCAGCCTTTAAATAGAATCTTCTGGGCTGCCCTCCTCCAAAGTCTGACCTACGGAATCAAATTCACGTGCGCGTAAGTTCTCTGAGACCATGCTTGGAATGAAATGTGCAACTGCAGTTTTAAAACTGTATCAGTAGAACAGCGTTGATGAGCTCCCAACAGCTCCTTACTAAGCAACTCATTTAAAGGATCTTGCATTCATGCGAGAGCATGCACTTCATCAGATGATCACCAGCTACTGAGGAGATGTTGCTTAATCACTGCCTTCCCACAGAGATTCAAGGACTCAAGGGATTATTTTTAAAAGGATAAGAGAGTCTGAAGAAAGTTTGACTCTGGCCCCAGTCAGCAGTGGTAGACCACTAAGCCTGCTTAGTCCCTAGAGTGGTACTCTCCTGAGAAGGGGGTCACACACTTCCAACCCTAAATCACACCGCTGTGGCAAGAGCCTGGAAAACCACCTATTTAACCATCTTTTCTATGAGCTCCAATCTAAAAGTCCACTTAATTAAAATCAAAGGATAGCAGAGAGTCACTGTTCCTTAAATATAACAAAGAAAATTATTTTATGTATGAAAAAATACTAATTACAATGCACACATCGCAATACACTTCACTGCTAATCTCTTCTATGGGATTGTTTTCTATAGTTTTGTAACTTGCAGTCAATTTTGGCTTAATACTAAATAGGAAATTTTAACAATATACAATTTGTAAATTTTAAATAGTCATAAGTCATTCCTTGTCCAGCATATAAATACCATACACAGTACATGGCGATTAGTCACTTAGTCAGCACCTCAATTATTGATTTTCAGTTTCTCAGCACTCATGTTCAAGTAACCTTTGCTTTACTTAATAATAGTCTCAAAGTACAAACTTTCATTACAGCATACTGTGATAATGGGTAGACTATAATAATATAATATTGTTTATAATATAATATAAAGTTTTATAATCACTACCTATTTTTTTTAATCTCTGTCTGTGCCCAAAACACAAACTAAACTTACCATAGTTTCTAGTTTAGTGCTATCTTTTTTTAGTTTTTTTAATGGCATATATATTTTTAATACAATATATTTAGATTATGGTTTCCTACCCCGAACTCCGTCTAGATCCTCCCCCATCTACATTCTTTCTTTTTTTCTCTCATTAGAATGCAGACAGACATCTAAAGATTTATAAGGTAAAATAAAAACAAACAAGTTAGAATAGGACAAAACAAACAAGTAGAAAAATTAAGAGCCAAAGAAAACCACAAGTGAAAGTGGATAATCCAGAGTTCTAGAGTTGAACTAAGCAGACTGCCCTCCCTACGCCAAAAACCTCAATGAAGTGATTCCTAGTGATCGGTGCCTAGCCCAATTGTCATCAGAGAGGCTTCCTGCAGCAGCTGATGGGAGATACTCACAGCCAAACATTAGGTGGAACTCAGGGAACACAACAGAAGAGGGGTTGGAAGGATTGTAGGAGCCAAAGGGGTCAAGAACACCAGGAGAACATGACACAAAGAATCAACTAAGCAGGGTTCACAGGCTCTCACAGAGATTGAAGTGGCAACTTTGAAGCCTGCATGAGTCTGTGCTAGGTCCTCTGCATATGTGCTATGGTTGTTTAGCTTGGAGTTTTTGGTGGACTCCTAACAGTGATAGTAGGGGTGTCTCAGACTCTGTTGCCTGATTTTTGGGACCCTTTTCCTTCTACTGGGTTGCCCCATCCAGCCTTGCTATGAGGGTGTGTGCCTAGACTTATTACACCCTGTTATCCTGTGTTTAGTTGATATCTCTGGGAGGCCTGCTCTTTTCTGAAGGAAAATGGAATAGGAGTGGATCTGGTAGAGAGGGGAAGTTGTGGGAGGAATTGGGAGAATTAGAGGAAGGAGAAATTGTGTTTGGAATTTTCTATATGATACAATAAATTTAAGAAAAATGAAAGAAAAAGCAAAAGAAACACATACAGATGCTGAGACATACACACACAGAAAATCATCAAAACAAAGTCAGAAACCATAATAGATAACTAGATCTTTAGGGGGTATGCGGAAGAAAGAAAGAAATGACCAGACAATGCACTGTAGGCCAAAAAAAAAAAAAATCCAAAACTACCATTGAGTTCATTTTATGTGGACCATCCACTGCTGGGCAAGGGGCCTGCCTTAAATCTGATTTCTCTACACAGTGAGGTTCTGTTGGAGAAAATTGTTTTTCCCCCTTAGTTATCGATCAAAGATAGCTTCTGGGTTAGGGATGGGAGATTGAGTCTATTTTCCTCTCAGCACTAGGCTGCATCTGTTTTAGACCCATGTAGGCCTTAATATATGCTTCCATAGTTTCTGTGACTTCACATGTGTATTAGCCTTGCTATGCTAGAGGTCCCTTACTGTCTCTACATTTTTCAGTCATGGGACTCTGTATTTGTTCCCATCTACTGCAGAAAGAAGCTTCTCGAATGATGGCTGAGCAAGACACTGATTTATGGGATAGCCCAATGTCCATGGCTGATGTATCTAGTCTCAGGTTTTTGGCCACCTATACAGTGTTGGGAATGTGTTCCATCTCATGGAGTGGGCTTTAATTCCAATCAGACAGTGGTTGGTTACTCCTATAAGTTTGTGTCACAATTACACCAGTGTACCTTGCAGACTAGTTACCACTGGAGAACACAGGGATTATAGCTGGGATGGTGTTTTTTCTCCTCTCGTAGTGTGCAGAGTGTGCAGAATACCTTTTAGTATCATGAATACTAGGACATAGCTGGTGAAGGCTCTAGGTAGATACCATCCTCTCCATCCCCATTTTATCCTCTCATTCCAGTCTTCCCTGTCTACTCATAACATCTATTCTATTTACCCTTTCTATGGAAATTATGCCCCATGCCCTAGTCTCTTACGTTATATCTAGCCACTGTGGTTATTAGAAGTCTAGCTTGCGTCACTAAGACTTAAATGCTAACAGCTATATATAAGTGAATATACCTCACTGAACTGCCTCACTCAAGATAATTTTTTCCCTTAGTACTATCCATTTACCTGCACATTTCATAATTTATTTTTTAAAAACAACTTAATAATATTTCATTGTATGTGTAGCATGTTTTCTTTATCCATTCATCCATTGACAGACATCTTCCCTGTTCCCAATTTGTACCTATTATGAATAGAATAGCTATGAACATGGTTGAGCAAATGTTTCTGTAGTAGAATGCAGCATATATACTCAAGAGTGCTTTAACCAGATCTTGAGGTAGATCTATTACCAGCTTCTCGAGGAACCACCACCATGAGAGCCACATCTTGAAGGGGACCAAGATTAGAAATCTCTTTTCTGATAATTGATGTTTTGAAAGCTGAGCACAAAAGCATCATTATAACTAATTAAAGTTATAAAGTATACCCAAGTCTTCATACAGAAGGCCTGGAGGAAGACTATGTATGACTTGAAAACAGTTATAAAACGTATATGTCTTTGGAAGAAATAACTCATGAGAAACTAAGTCATAATCATTTATGTCTTTATTATATTTTGTGATTGAAACTTATACTTTTGGTTGACATAAATAAATAAGAGACTTGTTATTATCAGAAAACCAACTTGCATGAAAATATATTTGTGCAATACTAATTTAAAAACCCAGAAGTTAACAATGTTTCAATTGAGTGACTTTGTCTACTTTACAAAGAGAAAATGATATCATAGAAACAATTCTACACCACTTTGATCTCCTCTCTCATATTATTCTCTTATCTGTTCTTATTGGAACAAACAATTACAAGTCATATCATTCTGTTTTTCTCTGGTAATCCCCAAATACATTTATTTCACTTGAATTTCCATCTATAAGAGTGTGTGAGTCCCAACCATGCTTCATGGTTGATCCTGAGGACGGAACTGACTAAAGGCCAGCAAGTCTACTCTCTCTGTTAGAAGTCTTGACTGTAAGCAAATGAAAATAGAATAAACAAGTGATTTAAGAGACATGGATTCATTTGCATTTTAATGTTTTATAAAAGGCATAATTTAAAAAAAACATTAAGATTCTTTTCATACAATATATTTTGGTCATATTCTTTCTCATCCTCCCAACTCCTAGATCTTCCTCACCTCCCTAACCACCCAAATTCTTATTTCCTATCTCTCTAAAAATATAAAAATCAAAACAAACAAAAACAAATTAGACAAAAAAGAAAAAGAAAGAAAATGAAACAAAAATCCCACAAGCCAAATGATGAAATCTCTTTCATCTTGGCCAACTACTTCTAGGCACAAAGTATGCCCTGGAGTACGTTTGATATACCAAATTACACTAAAATGAAGAAAACTGATTTTTCCCCTTTCCCAGTAGGTATCGATTGTGAATTGCTTCTTGGTTGGGGGTGGAACCCCATGTCTACTTCCTCTTCTCAGTGCTAGGATTGTGTCTTGTGCATGTTGTCACTGTCTCTGTGAGTTTATATGTGTATTAGTACTACTATGTGTGAAAGACACTATTTCCTTGGAGTCATCTATTACCTTTGGTTCTTACATTCTTTCTGCTTCTTTTTCTACATAGATTTCTTAGCCTTAAGGGAAGAGTTCAATAAAAGCATTCTATTTAGGACTAAGTGCTCCCAAGTCTTCTACTCCCTTCACATTTTTTAGTTGTGGGTCTTTGCTAATTAGTATCTACTGCAAGAAGAAACTTCTTTGATGATTTGATGATTTGATGATTTGAGTGCTGCACTGATATAGATGGATACATACACACCACACACACATATTTCTATATATATTAGTATGTTGTTAGGAGTTATTTTATTGCTATGTTCTTTTCACAGACTAATAGTGGTACGCTTTTCTCTAGAACCCATAACCTATCTAGTCTCAGATTCTGGGCCAATTAATAGTATCAGGTATGAATTCCATCCTATAGAATTGGTCTTAAATTCAATTTTAAAAAGTGGTTGGTTACTCTCATAACAATTGTGCCTCCATTTCACCAGTATGTCTTGCAGGCAATCACTGTTTTGGGTTGCATGGTTTGTTGTTGGATGACATTGATGATTACTTTTCTTTCCTGGTAGCATCACTCAGTTTCAGAACAATGAAGCTAGTCACCAGGAATAAAGCTACTAGTTGGGCACTGGCCCAGGTTCTCCACATTTGATGACATTAAGTGGTATCTTCAGTAATAGAGTCTTACCATCAGGTTATAGAGAATAACCAATAGTTTGTGATACTTAGGGTTGTCAATGTGTCCCCTTTGGCCAATGACTCAACAAGATTTGTCTTTTCAGTTACAAAAAATTAGAGATTTAATGTATACAATAATAAAACATTGGTAAGAATTAAAATAAATGTGTCTTGGGGAAAGTTAGAGAGAAAGAAATGAACAATTTAAAGTTATTTCATAAAACTTTTTATATTCTATTCCATATTGTACCTTTTAAAGCTTTTAAAATTTAGAGCTATAAAAACATAAATAGAGAAACAAGTCTAAATGGAGAAATGTATTACTTTTAGATACAAAATTATAGAGGTATTAAAGCTTTCAGCCATACTCAACTGAGGAAAAAAAGCTCATTGGCATAATTAAATCTAGAAAAAAATATTCTTAGTTCTTTGGGAGAACACAATTTCCCAGAAAACTTAAAATGAAGAAGTCAATGGTTTCACTCCAGCAACAAATAAAAATTACATTGGGTATCATAAATGTTTTATATTAGAATTTTGAAAGGATTTTATACCAAGTATCATGGTGTATACTCATAATTCCAGTAGTCAGAAGACAGAGGCAGGAGGATTACAAGTTCAGTGCCAGCTTGGCAACTTGGCAAGGTTTGTTTCAAACAAAACAAAATATCAAAACACTTTTGGTGCTGCCACTAAGTGATATGTATCAT
The DNA here is from genome assembly GCF_004785775.1 of Grammomys surdaster. NCBI lineage: Eukaryota > Metazoa > Chordata > Mammalia > Rodentia > Muridae > Grammomys > Grammomys surdaster. The sequence goes on along the minus strand of NW_021620660.1, from coordinate 1,329,442 downwards.
CTTTGATATGAAAGATGAATTCACAATCTAAAACTGATTATATCTCTAAGCTGCAGGACCACTTGCAATTGTTGCTGATTAGCATTTAATTACTTGTTGAAGAGGAAGAGCTCATTCATAGACTTACTCATAAAGCAAGCAAAGACAGGAGGCATTATGGGTTAAAATGCTTTACCCATTAGTAGCAATTGCAAAATTTGTTTTCACTAGAGATTAAAGACATTGATATTTTAAGTGATAAAAACTAATTGAATGTACACAGTGAATTTAATGTAAAGTGCCAAGAATATTAGCAAGCAACAGAATTTAAAAAGTGAAACATGAGCTGCAGATCAATAGAGTCTTTTGTTTCTTCCCATCACTTAATAAGTAAGTTTGCAATTAACCGTAAACCACAGTAAATACAGAATCAGCCATCTGTGCAATTTCTGGCTTCTATCAAGATGATTCACAATTCCCGAAGCTAGTTTAAAAAGTAAATAAATAAAATCAGCCTTCAATGGCTGAAGGTTGGTCTGGGAAGTTGTTAGGCCCAAAGTAATCTGAGAACGTTCTTCAGGGAAACAACCCATGTAGCTGAGCCTCCAGCTTGAATGACTAGACTAAGGGATTTCCTGATCCTGGAAAAAGCTAGGGAAAATTCTCATCAATGTCGGCACACAAAAGCATCTTCAACTGTGGCCCAAGGGGGATAGGTTCCATTTCAAGCAGCAGAATCCTGCAATATCTCTCAATGTGGTTTCACTATAGTTTGGATGAGAAATACCCAATACCTATATGTTTGAATATTGGTCCCCAGTGAGACCCTAGGAAAGGCTGACCTCAGTGATGTACCTCCTCTAGCAAGGCCATATGTACCAATCCTTTCCAAAAAGTTCTCCTGTGGGCCCATGCAGAGCAGGAGGCTTCTGTTTATTTTACTTAATTTTTATCAATTATTTGGGAATATCATACAATGTAACCTGATCACACTCACTTCCCATTCATCCCAAGTCTATTCCCCATCCTTGTGCCCTCTCAAAAAAAGAAAAAATAAATAAACCAAGTCCAATTTGTGTTGTCCATATACTCATTGGAGCATGGCCACATGCCCAGTGGCCAACCGTTTAAACATAACTGAATCCTTCCCTACAACTCTAATGAGAAGCCATTGACTGTGAAGAGCTACACGTTTTATCACAGTTTAAAAAATTTTGTCAATAGCTTCTGTCTGGATTGTTTCTTATTTTATTTTGGGTTGTGGGATTAGGGAGAGGTTACATAGAAGCTTTCAATGTCTTTCATTCTCAATTATGAATCTGCAGGCATCAAAACTGAAAAAGAAGCATCTCCGCTCATAATAGCCTAACATAACAGCAATAAACCATGAACATCAACATGATCTCCTGTTGTAGTCCTGATGACAGACATCAGTGTGCTTCTGGCCAAGACATTGATCATGGACATCAACGTGGTAGGACCATGTACACTAGCGCAACTCTGGCTGCACCATGGACCATTACCACCAACTTGGCTTCTGGCAGCAGCATGGACCATGGAGGTCTTTTGAGGGGGTTTAGTCCAGAAAATAAACCATTCCTCATCTCAGATATTTTGTTGTTGCTTAGAGGCAGAACCATTGTGCAACTGGGCAGTATGTTCAGGGGCAGAGTCTGTGAAAGCTCCAGGCTGCTGCTGCTCACCAACCTAATGACCCTACTTGGCAACCATGTGCTCCCAGGTCCACCAAAGCCTCGTTCCCACACCTATTGCTATACCTCCATCTCCCTAGCTCTACCTCTCTCCACTGCCTCAAAGCCACTGCTCTGCCCTTCCCCCTCTTCATTGGATGTTCATCCATCAGTGTTTTGCTGAGCACCAGAAACTCCTGTGTGTCACACAGAATATTGTTTTGCCCATGCAACTTTACATGCAAATACTTATTGAAAGGAGTTATTGGCTTGGTTGAAGGTTTCTAGTTTTTGAAGCACCATTAAATACTAGACTATCAATGCATCCTATCTCAGATATCCTGTTATGCCCAGAATCAGGGTGACCTTGCATCTGGAAAGCTCATTTGGGGGCAGAATCCATGGGAGCCCCAGGACACACCTCCCTGTGCAGCTGACCCTTGGGTTACCTGGCAAAACCATCATGCTTGTAGCCCGAGGGACCAGCCCCACTCAGCAATGACATGCTCGTCCATCCTCCTCAGTCACTTCTCTCTACTTTTGCTTCTCTCAGTCCTGTACAGGGCCTATTCCTCCAAGTTTCCTTCTTTTGCATTTTGAGATTTCCAGAGTATCAGGATTACAGATGCATACCTCCTCTCCCAAAACCCCACCCCAGTTGTTTTTAGGAATGTCACCCCCAGCTGCCAGTTCTACTCTTCCGCTTGGACTCTACAAACTCAGCAGTCACTTTTCAGTGTACTTGAACCAGCCTGTTAGGAAACCAGGCAGCTATTCGGAGCTCCTGAATAGCCTTAGGTATGAAGTCCTTCTTGCAAGGACTTTTGTCCTTCTCAGTCCTTCTAACACTTCACTCTCAGGGTATTTATTCACCTACTTTCCTCATACACTAAAGTCTAGAATCTAGAATGTTACCTGATGATTTAAATCTGAATGTGAGTGTGGGCAGCGCTCACCGGAAGGCCTCTGCTGTCCCCACACTTGCTTCCTGTTCCCAGTTTCCAATCTATATAGGAGATTAGGATGTGGGGAGGGAGCCAGGCTTCCTAAATGAGATAGGGTTCCACCAATGCTTCTCAACCTCCTCTGTCTCTGGTTTGGCTGTTAGGACCCAAAGTTGGTGGGTAGGCAGACATCCCCCATCCCCCAGCAAGGGTTTCTTGAAAGGGAACAATGTATAACACAAGAATAAGAAAAACATGGAAAAGAGCCAATGACAGGAGACTTCTAGAATTGCTGTAGAGTGACTATCTAGCTGTGGAAATACATGGGTGTATCCAGCCAGCTACAACTCCATCACTCCATCGGCAGGGGAAGAGGTTTCTCTTTTATGGTGCTCAGTTCTAACGATTACAGCCCAACCTTTCTCAGTAAATGACTTGACTCTAACCACCACCTCCACAGTGCAGTTTTCTCCCAAATTATACATTTTTAAAAAATTTCTTTCTGCCTTACTTGTAGCTCTTTTGCATTGTAGACCTGAATAAGGATAATCAATAAAAAGAACAGCACAAAGTCAATGTTAAACGCTATCATAAAATCCAAGTAAATTCTCAGGATGGAAGTAGAATGAAGTAAAGATTCTTTTCCAAAATATCACATGAAGAGCCTCTATCCTGTTGCTAATAGAGTCCTTGCTTCTCTCAGGAACCTTATAACTCAGATACCCACTATCTGCATTGCTTTGAGCATGTCTGCCTTCCAGTATTACACAAAAATGGTCCATTAACCTCCATGAATCTCTGTATACAGTACCCAGTAGCTTTTCTAGCCCAAAGTTCAGGTTGGGCTTCTCAGAGGGATAAAGCTACTTCTTTGGTACCAATTTTGCATTAATTATTTTTTGTTACTATGAAAAAATAGCCTGGCAAATAGAAAAGAGTTTATTTTGGTTTACAGTTCCATATGGATACAGTCCGTCCTTCACAGTAAGGGCCTGAAAGTCAGGAAGCAAAGTGATCACATTCCATCTGAGAGAGAGAGAGAGAGAGAGAGAGAGAGAGAGAGAGAGAGAGAGAGAA
>NW_021620660.1:1275771-1325651 GCF_004785775.1 Grammomys surdaster | reverse complement strand
GAGAGAGAGAGAGAGAGAGAGAGAGAGAGAGAGAGAGAGAGAGAGAATTTCCTATAGGTTGGTCAAATTTTTAGCTTTCATGATGTTACATCACCCATGTAAATAAGTAGCAAATGGAAAAGAAGACATGGTGACATTAACAGCAGAATTCCACTGACTCACTAAAGAAACCTGCTCAGGGGGCTGGTCTTACAGATATAAAAACTACAAAATATCTGTGACACAGGGCAACAGCAGGATATCTGAGGGGAGTTCCAGTGATATCCCAGTATCAACAGAGTAGCAGGAGCTCATATCAGACCAAAGAGTCATTTTATGAAAAGAAATGTGGACCAAGGTGTGTATTGTAGGATACATTGTGACACACTACAGCTTCCACAACTAGATTTTTTTTCTCCGTTGAGGGTGAGGTTGCGAGGGTAGAGGGCAGGTACAAGGGGAGGGGGAAATAACTGGGATGGGGGGCATAATATGGCATTCACAAAGAACCCATAAGACGATTAAAAAAACCTGAATGAGGAGCCAGTGGACATTGGTGCAGCTGAGGTGTACCTGAGGAGGCATTGGTGACAGCCTGAGGGAGCTCTTTTAGAGTCTCTGAAGCAGTTTTCCTCAGCATCATTTCTGATATCTAGAAAAACAAAGAAAATTCTTTAGTATATTCCAAACATAAAAATTAATACGGATATAGTAAAAATTCCAAATTTTTATTCTGAAAAAAAAAACTTAAGAGCTTGAAGTAAGCCTTGAGCATTTATTTTTTCATGTTAACCAATTTATTGATTGAATTTATTTATTTATTCTGTGTGTAAAATGATATTGATGAATCTCACTTTTGGACATTCTTCCTCATAATTGTTAGGTTTTTAATTTTAAAGCAGGATTTTCTACCTCATACATAGCCCTTCTTATGGTATTTTGATAGTAGCACCTAAGTCTTCATTCTCTCAAAGCAATTCTTTTGCTAGTAGCTGAATAGCATCCTCTACTTCTTTACTTGTAGTTACACAAAATCAAGGAGTGTATAGGAAAAAAAAGATATCTCCTATGATATAGATCCATGTAAAAATATCTATCTGTGTGACACTATTTCATTGTTGAGTTTAGACATTGTTTTCTTTCCGGGAGTCAAGAGTCACGCCAGATCTAGTACTGTAGCCCCTGTTAAAATGCGCTTATCAGTTCAACAATGGGAAAGCTGTATGAGGAATAGAGTCAGAGCAGCCTGGACTCAAATCACTGTTCTGTCCTCTATTATATTTGTGCATTGATCCAGTTAAGCCAGCAGGTCATAGCTCCATTATCTGTGAAAGCAGATGAATGCTGATCTTCCTGTAAGGTAAAATGAGATAACACATATGGGAAGTACTGAGCACTTAGTGAGTGCTTAGTCTCTCCTAGTTCAAGAGCTACAGTTTGTCTACTGCTCAGAGAAACTTATCCTAATTTCCCTTGTCACTCGAGGCTATCTTTGAATATTTATTTTTTACTCACTGATTGCTCCTTGCCCTATTAGCTATATGTTTTTAAAATTTTATCAATATGTTTCACGTTTGTTTTAATTTTTGCTCCTGCAAAACCTGAATAAGTAGCTCCTTTACAATACCAATTATTCTAACAAATTCTGCTTCAGCATTGTCTACTAAGCATAAAAAAGTAACTGAATAATAATATCTAGCTTTTTATATGCACTAACTTGTTTATAAATTTATCAGATCAGTAACGTTAAAATAGGCTTGTATGACAAACATTTTTACCCACTGAGCCATCTTGCTAGCATGGATCCTTTCAGAATCCCTGTTCAAATATATTCAGAGTAAATTAAAGGCCTTAATTTATTAGCACAACATTTATCCTCACCTCATTTCATGCTAATTAAGTGCTAACACACTGCAAATCGGTAATTTGTACTGTTTCCAGAAATATGTGATGAAAGCAACTTTCCTGCCAGCTTGCAGGAATCCTGCAGATGGGATGCCTATGTGTGAGGATGTGTTATTGATCAATACTTCTGGAGGCTAGGGAAAGTAAGAACAGGGAAGCATATCTCGGCAGTAGAGGAAACACGTGAAAAACAATGGCTAGGGCTAGGGTAGGGATATGGTTCAGTAGGTAAAGCGTGAGGCCAAAAGTAAGGATCCAAGTTCAAATCTCCAGAACTCAAATAAAGATGCTTGAAGGAATAAGTGTTTGCTTGGATGAGGCAGAGATCAGAGAATCCTCACAAACTCATGCACCGTGAGTTTATGCTGATTTACACAGAAGTGAACTAAAGAGAATCCCATCTCAAACAGGGATGTAGGTACACATGCACACAGAGTGTGTGTGTGTGTGTGTGAGAGAGAGAGAGAGAGGAGAGAGAGAGAGAGAGGGAGAGAGGGAGGAAGGGAGGGAGGGAGAAAGAGAGAGAGAGAGAGAGAGAGAGAGAGAGAGAGAGAGAGAGAGAGAGAGAGAGAGAATGAACCAGAGTGAGAGTGAGAGCGGCCAGAGAGATGTGTGTGTTTGCTGGGCTGACTTTATTAAGTTTAAAACTTGTACATAGCAAAGGAAACAGCTGAATAGAGACAGATCCTAGAGTGAGAGGAAAAATGTTTTCTAAATGCACATTTGACAGAGTATTCATTCCTATCTAGACAATTAAAGCAATTCAGAAAGCTAAATAACAAAGAAATAAAACAACTGAATCAATAATGGGGTAATAGAATGGGCAGAGTTCCCAACAGCTATAGTACAAATGACCAATAAACACATGAAAGTTCATCATAGTTAAGTTAGTGGATGGCACACTAAAACTACATTGAAAGTCTATTCTATCTCATCCTAGCCAATATTTTAGTTATTAAAAACCCAAGTAGCAGCAAGTCTCAAGAAATGAAGGGAAATTGAAATAGCATCTTGTATTCTGTTTAACCACAATGGGATAAAGTTAGTAATAGACAATATGGAAACTATAGAAAATATAAAATCATATAGAGATCAAATAGCACATTACAGAATGAATGGATCAATGAAGAAATCAAAGAAATAAAAACATCCCTAGAACTAAAAGATAATAAAACAAATCTATGATACACCATGACAGCATGCCTAAAAGGTATGTTCATGGCTCTAACTGATTTCAAATAGCCTCATGATGAACCTCAGGAAACTGGAAAAACACAAATTAATAAACCAAAGCAATAGACAAACAAATAACAAAGATCTGGATGGAAGTTAATAAGTTAGAAATGAGAATGGATAAAAAAAAAATCAATGAACCTATGCAAAGGAAAACACACTGACAAATGTGTAGTCAAATTATTCAAATGAATGAGAAGATCCAAAGCAATAACTTCAGAAAGAGAAAGAGAGAGGGAGGGGAAGAGAGAGGGAGCACTCTTTTGTATCAGTAGATACAAAAGAAACTCAGAGAATCATAAAGACACAGTTTAAAATTTTCATATTCCACTGAATTATAAAATTTAAAAGAAATGGGTGAATTTCTAGATACATATGACTCAACAAAATTAAAACATTAAGAAGTACATAATTCAAATAGATCCATAGTAGCCAATGAGATAGAAGCAGTAGTTACAGATTACCTAGCTTGGTTAGCTGTGTTGTCAAATACCTTTATCCCAGCACCAGGAAGCACAGGTGAGTGGGTCATTGTTAGCTTGAGGCCCATGTCTATATAAAGAGTTCCTGGACAGCCAGGGCTACATGGTGAAATTATGTCTTATAAAAAAAAATACTTCTCTTGACTAAAAAAAGCCCAGGTTCAGATAGATTCAGTAAAGAATTCCACTAAGTCTTCAAAGAATAATAAAGTTTCCTTATATTATTGAATAAAACAGAAAAAGCGAATGAACACTTCCAAACTATTTCTAAGAAGGCATTATTATTCTGCTATCAAAACCGGATAAAGGGGGTAATTCACCAACAAATAATTGATGCAAAAGTTATTCATAAAATACTTGCAAACCAAATTAAGAACACACTGAAAATACGATATACCATAATCACTCCCTGGATGCAGAATGTCTTAATATATGTAAATCAATAATTGTAATTCACTGCATAAATGGACTTATGAACTAAATTCACAGGAACATTTCAATGGACATAGAAAACAAGTTTGACAAAATCCAGCATGCTTTCATGATAAATACCCTTGATAGACTAGAGATGAAGGGAACATATATCAGTCAGGGCTATTCAAGACAAATCAAGAGGCATTGCCATGCTAAATGTAGACAAACCTGAAGCATTTCCACTAAGATCAAGAATAAAGGCAAGTATGACAGCGGGGGATGAAAAAAAAAGACAATGTTGTTTATTCTTGAAATTCCTATTCAAGACAGTGTTTGAAGTTCTTGTTAGAGTACTAAGACTTCAGAAGTGGAAATAAATGGGATATAAATGTGAAAACATGTCAAAGAATCCTTGTTTGTAGGTGATTCATAAATGAGGCTCCACCAAGAAATTCCTAGAGCTGATTTCCCACAAAATAGCAGGATACAAAAATAACATGCTCAAATAAGTAGCCTTTCTAGATACCAAAGAAACACAAACTGAGAGAGAAATCATGGAAATGACATCATTTACAATGACTCCCAAAATACCTTGACTCCTTTGATGTCATTCACAATGACTCCCAGAAACCTAACTAAGGAAATGAAGGATATCTGGACTGAAAACTTCACCACCAGAGAAAAAAATTGAAGACTTCGGGAGATGAAGTTTTCCTGTGTTCATGGATTGGCAGTTTTATACTGCAAAAAATGCCCATTCTACCAAAACAATCTACAGTTTCAATGTAATGCTTCTTAAAATCTGAATGTAAGTCCTCACAAAAATAAAAAAAAAGAAACAACCTTAAGAAATCATCTATGTAACCAATACAATAAAAGAAAAGAAGTTATCAACTTGAGGTGGGACACATGAGAAGAGTCTGGGGGAAGATAACTGAGATGGACTGGAGGGAGAGTATAGAAAAGGAGTGTTGTAAACCCAGTTCCCTTAAAAACATTTAAAAATAGAATAAAAAAATTATATGAAAACACAAAGGAGCTGGGATAGCCAAAACAATTTCAAACAATAACAACACCACTGGATGTATCACTACTCCTGATGTCAAATTTTACTACAGAGTCATAGTAGTAAAACTAGGATAGTAGTGGTACAGTAGCAGACACATTGATTGACAGAATAAAATAGATGGGTCAGATGTAAGCTCATGCAATCATCTGATTTTTATCAAAGATACAAGAATAGATACTAGAGAAAATGCAACATCTTTAACAACTGGTGCTTGAAAACTACTACCTATATGTAGAAGGTTGATACTCTCTCCCCTTGCAAACAGATCAGTTCCAAATGGATAAAAGATGTTATGCCTGAAACTCTGAAACATGGAAAAGAAAGGGGAGTGTGTACACTTCAGGAAACAGCATCAAGCAAAGGTTTTCTGAAATGGGGACACTGACTGCAACACAGTCTCTAAGAATGACCTCAGGAAATTAAAAAAAGCTCCATACTGTAAAGAAAAATGTTAATGGACTGAAAAAGCAACTTCCAGAATGCTCAAGAAAATTTCTGACAGCTATATATTTGACAGAGGATTAGTGTCTAGAATATACAAAGAACTCAACAAACTAAATACTGTGCGTCGCGCGTGTAGTCGTCTCGCTGGCAAGAACACACACACGCACACACACACCGGAATCCTTCCGTATGAACACGTTTATTCCCAAAAACCAAAATGGTGGAAGAAGACGAAGGAGACCTGGGAAAGCACTGCTTATAAACCCTAGAGCGGTGCATTCACCTCTGATTGGCTGCTTACTCGTTGCGCGCCAAACGCCGTGGGATGGGCTTTAACTTTGGCGGGCTTTTACCATGGCACATGCGCAATTTACTTGTTTACTAGGAAGAATTATGGCTGATAGCGCCACCTAGCGATGGCGGACTTTGCCAGCACCCGCCGCGGCTCCCAACATCTGCCCCTTTTTTGTTTTAAAAACAGAGGGTGGTAGAGGTCCCTGGGAAGGTTACGTAACTCCCATATTTGGGGGTCTCACGGCGGGTCTGAGTCTCTTTAGAGGGTGGTGCTCAAATGTTTGAGGCTTTACAGGGTGTCTTTACCAGAAGCCCTTGGGTGCAGCGGCTGAGGAATCTGTCTACTGGCTCTTTCCTTTTTGTTTTGTTAAACAGGCACTGGTCAATGTCCCAGTCAATGTCCCCAGGCTAGCTGACGTTTCTCTACGCCCAGCACCAATAGGGCTAACACCAAGGAAAGGCAAGCCACCCTGTCTTAGGCTACGAGGGATATACCCGCGCCCGGGTCATTGCCACTCGCTAATCCCGTCATGGGGTTGGCTTGTCATCAATTCCTCAGTTGTCTTCATGGTGTAAATCTGGCATGTGGTGTCAGCCTAATTCCCATCATTGGGACCAATGGCAGCTGTCCTGGAGACAAAAAGATGGAGTTATCTATCTGACTGTTCTTGGCCTGTCTAGTGTGGTACCGGTTATGACTCAAACTCAAGGCCGATCAAGCAAATTCCATCTTGGGGGAATAAGCGATCAAGAACTAATAGTTTAAGACAGTCTCCCTTACCCTACCAGGTGCAATGGAAACAAGTCCTCTGGGTGCAAGGGCTAAGGGGAACAGAAAGAGATGCAAACACCCATCCCTGTGCAATGGAGTCATCTCCTAGGGGTGCAAGGGCTGTTTGTCTCAAAATTCAGGTACCACAGCTACACAGACAAGGATCAGCCAGGCCAAGACTCCTCACAGACCCAGTGTAATGGGCAAATCCTCTGGGGTGCAACGCTGATGGCCTAACATTTAGCACCACCACTCGTGAGGGGGAGGCTGTTTATAATTGAGGCAGTGATAACCACACTGCATGGGAAACCCCTAGTACTTTGGTCACAAGCGCCTGGCCAATAATAGCCTAGTCAAGATTTTGTTGAGCTCTGAGTTTGCAAACCAACCAAAAGATGAATACTAATCCGCAACATAGGGCTTACCAAACAGGCCTACTCCCACCCACTTAAAAAAAGGAAAGAAAAAGAAAAGAAAAAGAAAGCTGGAGAAATCCAGGAGGACAGTCCCTCAGTCAGGGACAGATCCACGCGCGTCGAGTTGATGTTCACCACAGCTGCTCTCAATTTTCTGAGTGTCTCACTGAAGTTTTCTGACCAATTTCCTGTAAGATACTGAAACAATTTTCTGGACAGATTAGTTACACGAGTAAAGTTTTTATACTGTACACTGGTGATGTAAAGTGTACCCAGTTTTCTCTCACATCTCAATTGGGCTAATTGAAAGAGGATATCTAATCTCTCTCTCACTAAATCAAGGCGTTGATTAAGGATCATTAGTCCGCCTTTTAGTTGGGCGCTGGCGAAGGTTTGAAGGTTAACAGCCTCTACCACCATGGCTGACAATAGGTTGACGGTAGTGTCCATCTGAACAGAAGTTGACATAGCAATCCCAGCGGCAGTGGCGGTAATGGCACTAACTAATATCGTCGCCACTATGGCTGCAGTTATACCAAAATCTCTTTTTTGTCTAAATAATGACAAAGTGGAAGGAGTCTCCACGGGGATGGGAACCCATCGCGTGACTCTGGCAACCATAGCGCGAGTGAATCTTTCAGAATTTTAACACTGGGACATCTAGCAGGTTTCATTGGTACAATTCTTAAAGGTGAAATTTGATAAAATAAACAAAAATACTAGGAACCTGTATCCCTTGGATCAGCACAAGGGCTATCATCAGAGCCTGGAGGGTCCGTCTGGGTGTCACCTTCTAGTATCGTGAGTCGCCGCGTCAGCCGCTCTGGTAGCCAAAACAGGTTGTCTTCTTTCTGTGGAAAGACAAAGCGCTCCCCTGGCTTTTATTAAAATAGAATCTGGACCTTTTCATTGTCCGGTCAAGATGTCTTTTTATTTGACCATCTCTTTTGGCCTGTCAGGCTCTAAAATATTGAGGGTAAAAGTGTTTATCTACCCCTCATCAGTTAATTGTCAAGGGGAATTAGGACTTGTATCTCCCTTGAGAATATCTAACAGAGGTTTACATTCTTCTATGGTAAGCTGAAGATGAGGTTTTAGCCAATTAATATCTGTTAACAACTTTTGAGAATCATTAAAAGTAAACCATTTTTTGTATGGTACTAGAGCAAAGGCTTGTAGAAAAACTCCTTTAGAGAGATCAGCCAATAAAATATACAATGAATAATATATACTGAGAGATTTAAACGCTTTAACCTTTTGTATTAAAGTAACAACAAATTTTTTAAGGCCATTAATCATTTTTTGAGGCAAGCTTTTTTAATGAATGGCTTCATGGGCTCTCAAAAATCACAAGCAATTTCACTTAATGCAAACCTCTCATCTTTACCAGGAGGTAAAGGAACTGTATAGAACAATCTTTTAAATCTATAATAATTTTATATGCATTTACTTGAATGGCAGCTGGAGTAGGCAAGTCAGGCTGTAGTGCCCCATTAGTTTTATAAATCTTAAATTTGAACTTTCTCTGTGTATCCCTGGCTGTCTTGGAACTCACTCTGTAGACCAGGCCGGCCTCGAACTCAGAAATCTGTCTGCCTCTGCCTCCCAAGAGCTAGGATTAAAGGCGTGCGCCACTGCCGCCTGGCTCTAGTGTTTTTTGATTAAATGAATAACCAACTCTTTTTAGCTGAGTGAAGTATCAGATAAAGCCAAGCTGAAGGCAATCTTGTCCTCCAATAATTGTTAAATAGCCCCAGTATCTATCAATCTTTTAAAACCCTTTTTCTTTTAATTATTAATTTAAGATTAGGTCTCTTGTTATGTTTTTAATCTTGGCCTATATCCTGAGGCCTGGCCCAAGGATTATCTTTTCTGCACCAAGGACAGGTTTGTCAGGTAACCTTGGTCACCTGACTGTTGTTTAAGCCTCTGTTCCTGGGACAGTCACTTTAAAGACTATCTAAATTTTCACATTTAAAACACCCCCCATCTCTATGGCTCTGTGCAAGCTATGGCCAGACCCTGATTGTATGAGGGTGTAATTTCATTGCAAAGACAAGTATCTAAGTCTGTCTTTGTTTGTATGGTCTGAGGGCCGGGTAGGCAGTTTAACCTGATTAACATCACACTGACCTTGTCTTACAAGCATGTTAAGATCCCAGTCTGTATGTCTTAATTTAAATGTAAATGTTCTTAATCTCTAGCAGGCCAGCATTGTATCACAACTTGTTATAAATATTTTTATTTAACTCTACCTGCTGTCCCCCCTTCCATAACATGGGCGAATCAAAAAATTTTAAACTCAAGATTACAACTGCCAACTGTAGCCAATGGAATACTGGCAGTTTAACTAAACTTTTAAATTTCTTTTGTAACATTAGAGTATAACCATTAATTTTAAGAAGCAAAAGCAAAACCAATTTAAACAATCTACTTTTTTTAAAATCCACACCAAGTAGACTACCCCTATGTTACAAAGTTTTGCTGCCAATTTTTACATATAAATGTATGAAGCAGCTTTTACTATCTCATTAAAGAGATATTGGTTTAAAATCTTATTCTTTATACACCTGGTTTCTGAATGACTCTAACACTGAGTTAGTTTTACGCCACCTTTCGTTACCAAAGTTGTAAATTTCTAATCACACCCAATAATTTAAGCCAATAGTCTATAACCAAGACATGTAGAACGTTTTTATACTTTTAAAACCAATTAGAAACAACAATGAAGTGGCTATATATCTTATTTTTAGATCAAACAAAATTTCTTGTCTTTCTAGCTGTAATTTCAAGAGAAAAGCACCTTGTCAGAGATTTTTCTAAGACAAAACGACTCTTAGCTTCCTTATAAAACCCAAAATGCTGCTGGTCTCTTTTAAAAGCAGCTTATGCTAACCTCAATTCCTGAAAAGACTTTTTTAGCTCCCAAAGGTTGGATCAAGCAGTTTTAACGATCTTTCTTTTTGAACACGTAACAAACACAGAACATTTAGACAACGAAACAAAAGGCAAACACAAACACGTGGACATTGGCGCGCCAAGGACAAACTACAAAGAAGGACTTCTAAGAGCTACAGAGAATTTCAGGACATCTCCCGAATTCTCTGTTTCTAGATGAACTCTGAAATAGCCTTTTCATTCTTTTTGTTGACACAGCTCAGAGAGAGGGCACCTGTATTTTTTAAAACTCTTTAACTTTTCATCTCGTTTATTGGAGATGTAGCGGGCAGCTATTTTAACACTTCAATACCCTGCTTTCTAATTCTTTTTAACCCTGCTCTTTCCACCTGAAGCGGCTTTTAGGCTGCAGGCAATGTCTGTTTAGAATTCTCTTGACCTATGTTTCGCTATCACCTCTTAGGCAAGATCGGCGCTGGGTCAATATCTCATTTACTTAGACTGTCTCCCCCAAAACACTCTTCTTGTAAACACAGCCTCCAATTAACCCTCACTAGCGCAAGCACTCGATCTCGTGGCGGCGGCCGTCCATCTGGCTGGCATCCCCTCTCCTCATCTATCTCTTCATCTGAGTCCTCTGACTCGGAGGAAGTTAGCCCCTCCGACTCAGAGCTATCACGTCGTAAAAACCCCGGCTCCTTTACCAGATAAAGAGGTTTCTTTCTGAGGCTTACTTTCCTTCCGTCTCTCCCAAGAGTGTTCTTCCTCTCATCTCTCATCCCCGTGAATTGGTTCTTGGGGAGGCTTGATTTCCTTAATATGTCTCTTTTCTCTTTTCCTTTCTGAATTTCTAAGCGCTTCCATTCTTTCTCTGTTTCTGACATGCTGACTTGTAATCCATCTACTACTCCCTGGGCCGACACGAAAACCAGAAGGAAGAAAACTAATGCTGTTAGCACCATAGCGAGTTTCTGCCAACTGGGGAGGGAGACGAAATAAATCAAGTCGAAACCTGTCTCTCAGAGAACATTACCTCGTTCTACGGTTCTGGATTCACTCCACGCGTGGAGGGCGAGTGGAGGGTCTTCTTAAACAGTGCCGGTGATGGTAAATTCTCCCGGGTTTCTCGGCACCAAATGTGCGGCGCGCATGTAGTCGTCTCGCCGGCAAGAATACACACACGCACACACACACCGGAATCCTTCCGTATGAACACGTTTATTCCCAAAAACCAAAATGGTGGAAGAAGACGAAGGAGACCTGGGAAAGCACTGCTTATAAACCCTAGAGCGGTGCATTCACCTCTGATTGGCTGCTTACTCGTTGCGTGCCAAACGCCGTGGGATGGGCTTTAACTTTGGCGGGCTTTTACCATGGCACATGCGCAATTTACTTGTTTACTAGGAAGAATTATGGCTGATAGCGCCACCTAGCGATGGCGGACTTTGCCAGCACCCGCTGCGGCTCCCAACAAAATACCAAGAAATAAACAGCTTAAGATATGCTATAGATCTGAACAAAGTCCAGGAAAAGAAGAAATAAAAATACATATGGAAATATGTGAAGAAGTGTTCAATATTCTTAACAATCAGGAAACTGCCAATTAAAACTATTTTGAAATTTCATCTCACCTTACTCAGAATGGTTGAGAAGGGGCTGGAGTGGAGAAATGACAACAGATGTTAGCAAGGATTTGGGGAAAGAGGATTCCTCATTCACTGTTATTAGAAGGCAAATAGGTATATCCACTGAGAGAATGAGAGTGGAAGTGCCTCAGAAAGTTAGAAACAGATCTATGATATGATGACTCAGCTCTTCCACATGTATCCAAAGGACTTGACCTCCATTACAAGGACACTTGCTCACCCATGTTCATAGGTGCTCTATGCACAAAAGCTAAGAAACTGCTTAGATGTCCACCAACTGATGAATGGATAGAGAATGAGGAATGTATACACAAAAGGATATTGTGTCACCTGTAAAATATGGAACAATAAAAAATACAGGTAAATGAACTGAACTGGAAAAAACCATGCTGTGCCACACTCAGGCCCAAAGGACAAGCACCACATTGTAAGTGTAATTTTGGGGACTTTTCTACACTCCTCTTATTCCCAAATAAATGACACGGAGATCTTACATTTATTTGTTAAAAGGCTTCAAGTGCTGTAGCTGGGCATATACTCAGATATTCTAACCCAACTATGCTGACCTGGACTTCTTCCCAGCCATGTACCCCATTACTTGCTATCTGAGTCTTACTCTGCCTTGGTCTGCTCCATGTGTGTCCTCATGGTGACACCTTTAGTGACCATTCTCATGGTGAATTCTCCTGGTCCTTCATCTTTCTCTCTCTATTCCCCTCCCCTTTCCATTTCCTCCTCTCTTTCCCTCTCCCTGTCTCTCACTGGGATCCCCTAACTGGGATCTTGCCTCTCTTCTCCTCCTGCCCACCTATAGGCTGATGAGCATTTTATTAACCAATCAGGTGTTGGAAAACAATTTTTGCACATCATTGAGACAAAAGATGCTTCAATAATAATGATCATGCCAACTGGACTGCAACCAGATCTCTGGGCCTAGAAATCAGCATCTGAAATACACAGTACACAAATCCACCTTCCAATATCACATGCTCTTACTTATGGCTCCTCACATAGAGCCTGTGGTTTCTATGTTTAACTAGGCAACTAGACCACAAGGAAGTGGGAAGAAAGGCCTTAAGGGAAAGGAAATAGTAGAACACAGGTGCTGGTATCAGGCTCCAAACCCAGTGACATCACATTTAGGTGACCCCACATCGCTTACAAGGCAACCACCATACATTCCCAGAATCCACTTGACTAACCCTTCTCTCAAGGGGTGGGAGATCATAAACCCCAACTCTAGATAAGGAGTTATTCACAGATGATGGCTGCTAGAAGAAAAACACTCAATTTTCTTTAAAGGGTCTGGTCACTGGTAGGTAGACCATGCTCCAATTGATGGCCCTATACATGAATATATGAAAACACAGCACAAATTACACTCTGTAGGGTATTAAAATTTGAAACATTGAAAAAGAGGTGGAGGAATAGGTCGGAGATCCAAGTACCATAAGAGGGAGAAGTTGGGAGTCAATATAATCAACATATATTGAATGCACATATGAAATTCTCTCAGAAGAAATGCATTAAAATAAAATGTTGTAAAATGTTAGCAAATTTTTGAGTAGAAATATAAAGCAGTCTAGCTACTATGAAAATTAGCATGGAATGTCCTCAAAAAAAGGAAAACAGGTCTACATTATAGCAGAGCTTAGCCAGACATTAGATATTACGTTCAATGTAGTATTACTTACAACAGTTAAGTTAGGAAATTACCTTAGGTGTCCAAAAGCAAAGGAATGAATAACATTATTTAAATACACATTGGGAATTTATTTTAGCCATAAAGATAGAGTTACATCATTTTCAGGAAAATGGATGCAAGTAGAGGAAATCATGTTAAGCTAATTAAGTCATTCACAGATAAATATTGAATATTTTCATGTTTACCAGTGACGGGCTGAGCTGCAGCTAAATTCCAAAATGTCTGACATCAGAGCACAAACTTTGAGTTAGAGCACCTAGCAGGTCATTATTATTAGGGTCATTGTCACAGAGCTCCTGACAATGCCTCCCAGGTGATAACATTGAGATGTTTCTCCCAACCAATAAAATAAGAAGAAAAATCATTAGCGCACGAAGAGGAATATCTTAATTTATTTATGATTAAAATATAAGTTTGTAGGTTCTAGATGGTTTGTGGGGACGAGACAATATTTTAATAAAAGCTTAGAAGAATGAGCAGGAAATGTACGAAGTATATGATAATAAGTCAAGTGTGAGTTATTTTCTTTTTCAGTTGCTCTGTTGATTCTAAGGGCCATGTTCTCCTGGTGTCCTCCATCCCTCTGGCTCTTACAATCATTCTTCCCACCTCTTCTTCTGAGTTCTCTGAACTCTGAGGGGGAAGGATTGGATAGAGACATTCCCAATAGAATTGTGTGATGATAGGGTTCCATTTTGTAGTGGCTTGCACTCTGGACTCTGAATCTAGAGTTGTGTGTTGGCATGTACATATCTGCTTGTGGACTTTGGCATATATATATTATAGCTTTCAGTTTAGTATTTTTCTAGACTCCTAAGTTGTGTCTTCTTGTGGGCTCTTTTCCTTCTACTTGTTTGCCTTGTTCAACTTTGATGTAATGGTTTTTGTTTTATCTTATTATATTTTATTTTGTTATGTTGTTACCTCTTAGAGTCTGTTCTTTTTTTTCCTTTGACATAGTCCCTTTCTTTCTTTCTTTCTTTCTTTCTTTCTTTCTTTCTTTCTTTCTTTCTTTCTTTTTTCCTTCCTTCCTTCCTTCCTTCCTTCCTTCCTTCCTTCCTTCCTTCCTTCCTTTTCTCTCTTTTTCTTTCTTTTTGTATGATCTTTCATTTTTTTCTTGGTTATTTTATTTATTTACATCTTAAATGTTATCCCCCTTCTCAGTTTCCCCTCCACAAAACCCCATCCCTTCCCCCTCCCCCGCCTCTATGAGGGTTCTTCCCTACTCACCCACCTGTTCCTGCCTCAGCGTTCTAGCATTCCCCTATCCTGGGGCATTGAGCCTCCACAGGACCAAGAGGCTGCCCTCCCATTGGTGCCAGATAAGTCAGTCCTCTGCTACACATCCAGCTGGAGCCATGGGCCCCCCATGTGTACTTTTTGGTTAGTGGTTTAGTCCCTGGGAGCTTTGGGGGGTCTGGTTGATTGATATTGTTGTTCTTCCAATGGGGGTGCAAACACCTTCAGCTCCTTCAGTCCTTGCCCTAGCTTCTCCATTGAGGTCTCCATGTTCAGTTTGATGTTTGGGTGTGTGCATCTGCATCTGTATTGATCAGGCTCTGGCAAAGCCTCTCAGGGAACAGCTATAGCAGGCTCCTGTGAGCAAGCATTTCTTGGCATCAGCAACAGTGTCTGGGTTTGGTGTCTGCAGATGGGATGGATCCCTAGGTGGGATTGTCTCTGGATGGCCTTTCTTTCAGTCTCTGCTCCACTCTTAGTCTCTGCATTTCCTTTTGACAGGAGTAATTCTGGATTAATATTTTTGAGGTGGATGGGTAGCCCCATCCCTCAACCATGGACCATGCCTATCCACTGGATATGGTCTCTATAGTATCTATCTCCCCTTTGTTGAGTATTTTGGCTAATTTGCTCCCTGTTGGGTCCTGGGAACCTCTTAAGTCTCTGGCATCTGGGACTCTCTAGTTGCTCCCCCTAGCTCCCCGTCCCCAACTGATACACACCTCCTTTCAAATTCCTGACCCTCTGTACTTCTCTTTCATCTCCTCCCATAACTGAGACACATCCACTTTTACCTTAACCTCTTCTCTCTCTCTCTCTCTCTCTCTCTCTCTCTCTCTCTCCCCCATATCCCTCTTTTCCTCTACTTCTCAAGATTATTTTCTTCCTCCTTCTGAGTTGGACTAAAGCATTCACACTTTGGTGTGGTCTTCTTTCTTTTTGGGTTTCATATGACCTGTGAGATGTATCATGAGCATTCCAAGCTTCTTTTGGGGTAATATCTACTTAGTGAGTACGTATCATATGTATTATTTTGTGACTGGGTTATCTCACTCAGGATGATATTTTCAAGTTCTATCCATTTGCCTGTGAATTTCATGAAGTCATTGTTTTTGATAGCTGAGTAGTACTCCATTGTGTAAATGTACCACATTTTCTGCATCCATTCTTCTGTTGAAAAAGATCTGGGTTGTTTCCAGCTTTTGACTATTATAAATAAGGCTGCTATGAACATAGTGGAGCATGTGTCCTTGTTATATGTTGGAGAATCTTTTGGGTATATGCCAAGGAGTTGTATAGCTGGGTCCTCAGGTAGAACTATTTCCAAGTTTCTGAGGAATGGCCACTGATTTTCAGAGTGGTTGAACCAGCTTGCAATTCCACCAGCAATGGAGGAGTGTTCCTCTCTTGCCACATCCTCCCCAGCATCTGCTGTCACCTGAGGTTTTGATCTTAACAATTCTGATTGGCAGAAGGTGGAGTCTCAGGGTTGTTTTGAGTTGCATTTCCCTGATGACTAAGGTAGTTAAACATTTCTTAAGTGCTTTTCATCCATTCAAGATTCCTCAGTTGAGAATTCTCTGTTTAGATCTGTACCCCACTGTTAATAGGGTTAAATGGTTCTCTACAGTCTATAAGTTCTTGAGTTCTTTGTATATTTTGGGTTTTCACTCTCTATCAGATGTAGGGTTGGTAAAGATCTTTTCCCAATGTGTGGGTTGACATTTTGTCCTATTGACAGTGTCCTTCGCCTTATAGAAGCTTTTCAATTTTATGAGGTCCTGTCCCATTTGTCAATTCTTAATCTTAGAGGATAAGCCATTGGTGTTCTTGACCCATTCTTATCTCCTTGTACAGAGCTCAATTCCAAGTGGACCAAGGACCTCCACATTAAAACAGATATGATTAATTTAATTGAAAAGAAAGTGGGGAAAAAACTCCAAACACATTGACATAGGGGAAATTTTCCTGAACTAATTGTAATCAGGATATATCGTGTGAAAAAAGAATCTGTTTTCAATAAAGGGGGATGAGACGAAGTGATACCTTCAGTCCTGACTTGAACAGCCACCCGCCAAGAGATGCCATGTAGTAGCTCAGCATATTCACTTTATTGAGTGCAGACGGTAGGCAGGAATAAAAATATACAAGAAAACATAACATTCCAAATGATCCACATGTCAAAATTGCTATCAAATACCATGCCTCAAACCACACATTTGTAACAGATGAAGAGCCTGATTTGTGTATATAAAAAAACAAGTGCACAGGAGAGTAGAAAAAATAATCATGTGTGTGGGAAGTGGACCTTTTTTCAAGACGACATGCTAATCTTGAACAATATTGGCTGTAGCCTAACAAACACAATTTGGCTTTTATCCATAATGCTAGTGCTATATAAATGGACAAAGTACAACTAATGTGAAATTCCAGCAAAAAAATCATATCATCACCAGTCTTTTTCTAGACTCTAATGATCAAGTCCCTTAGTGCAAGGGTGTTTTAGGTGCATTTAGTGACATACAAATTCAACCTTAAACCCCAGAGTTATTTAACCCTACATTGTACATTTTCCCTTTCTTCCTTAAGGGAGCTAAATTGTGTATGGACTCTGTAAAGATTATTTCCAGTAACACATGTGTTTAAAGTACAGATTAATAGACTTAGGGGAGAACTATAGGTTGTGTGCAAGCAAGAAAGCAAGGATCGGAGAAATATTCAAGCATTAGATAATGGTGATGATTACACTGTATAAATATGCTACCAGCCACCAAATAACACACTTGAAGAGCATCAATTTCATGTTAGATCATTTATGGATCAGTAATACCCCAAAGTACACCTGGCTTAAACGTAAGCATGGGAAACAGAAAGTGAGGAGAGCTTTCCTTTAAAATGACAGACTGCTTCAATTAATGATGGGGACATCTACTTCCCTTTTAAATACCATGGGATGGAAACAGAACGGTTTTTAAAGGAAAGAAGACCTCACAAATAAAGAGAAAAACATCAGCAAAGTCAGAGTCAGCAAGTGAAAGACTCAAGCACAGACACCACTGTGTTTGCATCACGGACTCACATAGTTTCACGCAATAATGCTCGTTCTCTTCACAAGCTTAGATAACCTATCCCTTACTCCAAATTATGTCAGAGGTCAAATGTCATTACAATAAGATTGAAGATGAACATGCATATTCAGCAAAGAACACATCATTTGGTTATCAGAATCTAGAATTTTAGAGGCCCAGGGGTTATAAAAACAAGAGGATTTTTCCAGTCACATCGACCTGGTTGGAAGTAGGCCAACTGTCATCATGCTGATGTTATGTGGAATGCATCTCTGCCTGAGTGGCACCTCGGGGCAGATATTTGGATGTCAGCCATCTAATTCTGTTCTGTGTTTCATCTTTAGCTAAGAAAACAATCAGCTTCTATATGTATTTAATATTGCTTATAGAAAATAAAACATGCATAAAGTCAGAAAAAGGTCAAACTTGTCATTTAATATAATTTTTCACAGAAATATAATTTTTTGAAAGTTAAAAAACTTCAAAAGGAAAAGCACTTCTCAATGATAATGTATGTATAGAAAAGGAAACTTGTCCTCTGCTTTTCATTGGACTCAAATATCCAAGGAACATGCCTACTATCCAATTTTCAGCAGTTCATGAACAGAAATTAAACCTGCAAGGCAGGCCCACTGAGTCAACTCTAAATAACATATGTGGCACCAGGACAGGGTGGGAAAGATCTGCTTAAGGGTGACCACCTTCAACTAGGCTTCTTGTGTAATCAAGAAAAATAAAATTCAAGTCCCAGGCCCAAGTAAGCTCATTATTTCTTTATAGCTACTTATTGTAATAATTTAAACAGCCTTGTCATTATAGAATTTGAGGGTGGGGATGTGGGAGTGGGGGGGTAGGTAGGGGTACATCCGCAGAGAAGCAGGAGGAGGGGTGAGGGAATAGGGGGTGCCTTGCTGGTGGGGGATGGGGTAAGGGGATAACATATGAAATGCAAATAAAACATCCAATAAAAAAATCACACATGACAACATAAGAACAACAACAAAAAAAGCCAACTGTGGTATGCATTATCAAATTCTACTGAATTGAGATCCACAAGGCCTTCAATTGTGTTTGCTCAGCTGCTGTTGTGAAGCTCTGTTCCCTTTACAATCAGTTATGGGGAATAAAAAAGACGGGCTAATTTCCATTAAAGAGACCAACTGCTATAGTATGAGATTTTGTCATCTTACCCAGACTCCACTGCAATGATAGTAAATAATGTTTACTAAGTGTAAGCACCCAAGATTAAAAATTTCAGCAGAGAAGATAGAACCCGGTCACGGAGATAAACTGAAAGGAGACCCTGACTGGAAATCTGCTGGTTCAGGGAGGCTCTGCACCTGCACACCCGGCAAATGATTCTCAGGAAGAAGGTGACCTAGAAGTAGCCAAGGAGTCTGGCATACTTCAGATACTGAAGGCAAGAGTGAGGAGTATACCTGAAAATGTGAACTGCTTAAAACCTAAAAAGAGATAAGAGCCCTTTGGCAAGCATGGCTCTCCCTTCTTGGACATGAGCAATGAAACTGTTAGAGGAAAATGTTTTCACCCACTGACTTTTGAGGAAACCCAGTGAACTCCCTGAGGGGAAGTAAGTCAACAGATGAACCCACATCTCTGGGGATAGTATACCTTTGTGTAATGAGGCCATGAAAACTCCCAGTTAGACAATACTACAAGACAGAAGACAAAACCAACAAGATCTTCAAATGCAAAAACATTACATAGATTTTCTGATCTTTTGGGGATATATGATCATTTGGAATATTAAAAATAAAAAGTGAAGGGCTGGGGTAGCTCAGTGAAAGAGTGCTTGCCTAACACCACAGTACTTGGGGTTCAAGCTCCAGCATCACAAAGAGTTAAACTGAGCAGCCCACATGCCAGCTTTGCTTCATGAGCTTCTAAGAGCCTTGCCCCCTACTCTCAAGTCATTAGCCTAGCTCCTGCACAGACTTTTCCTGGTATGTTTCCCCCAGAACCCAGCCGACCATACCATCTCTACACATATAGGCCTAGCTTTAAACATTCAGTTCATACACAGGTGTTTCTTGGAGAGTTCTCAATGAATCAAACCTGTCCACATTGGCCTCAGACTCTCAGGCCTAGCTCTGTTAACACAGTTCCAATACTGACTCACTACGAGGTAGGCTAGACACAAAACCAATGAAAGAAGTCAAATGCCCAAGTCACATTGCAAAAACACAATATAAAAAGCCAATATCTTATGGATCTCTCCAAAGACACTAGTGCTATAGAAATGTTCTCCAATGAGAATTACATAGATGAGAACCACAACACAAAATTTAGAACAACCACACATTTCTTCAAGGTATGTAGGGGTTTAAAGAAGGTGCAACTGACCCTTATAGTTATTGTACATGCTAGTTGCTGTTGTGGTTCATAGGAAATGTAGCTGGGTAGACTGTTGGCTACTCCCCTCGTTTTGAAGCTTGCCCGCAACCCCTGTGCCTTCTGGTGCTATGAAAGCCAGTCCTCAGACAGGAATGAGGTGTTCAGATAACTTCAAACTCAGAGACCTTTGGGATCTATGTCTGAAGTGCATGGCATCTTCACTCCTTACCTTCCACCACTCTGCGTGTGTGTGTGTGTGTGTGTGTGTGTGTGTGTGTGTGTGTGTGTGTGAATGTGTTGGATGGGGGTGGAAAGAGCTGGCAACAAAGAGTAGTAGCAATAGCCTATATTTTGAGAATCTCTTGGATAAAGCTGACCACAAGATTAATGAAGACTTCTCATATTTGGTGTTCGGTTTTTGTAAGATGGTCTTTAACTATTAGAGGAAATATTAGTCCATATGTGAGAATTTCATCTAAACTATATATTTATATACCATTTTACATGTATTATAGGTATTTTTGCTAGATAGAGAATAATATGATTCCTTATGACTTTTTTAGGTACTCTGTTACTTTACATTTTTTTCATTTGTATTTATCTTCTTCCTTTTCCCATGTTTTCATTTCCTTCATCAGATCATCTTTTTTTTTTCTGCTGTTCCCCTTCCTAATGCTCTCCTAACACCTCCTCTCCCTACACACCACTATCTCCTTAATTTCCTCATTTCTACAGGACTCCTGCCTGAAAACTTGGAGCTAGGAGCCCCAGAGTAGAGAGAATATTTGCCATTCCTCTTTCTGGGTCTGGGTTATCTCACTTGTGATCTTTTCTGGTTCCATTCATTTATGTGCATGGTTCATAATTCTATTTTCTTTATAGCTTAATAGTATTCCATAGTGTATGTGTACTGCATTTTTATTATCCATTTTCCAGTTGAAAGACATTTAAGCTTTTTCCATTCCTAGGTAATGTGTGTAGAGCAACAATGACCATGACTGAGCAAGTATCTGTGGAGTAGTTTGTTGAAGTTTTAAGACATTTGCCAAGGAGTGAGACAACTGGTTCATATGGTATCTATCTATCTATCTATCTATCTATCTATCTATCTATCTATCCCTTTTATGTCGAATTTTGGCAGTAATCAATAGCTCTTTACTTGGATTTAAGGACTGCTCAATTAGAGGGAAATCACATCTAGTACTAGAAATACAGATACCCAATGGTAGTGACATTATGATCTTGAATGAGAACCTGTCACTACTACCTTACTAGGCCAGCAAAAGCCTTAACTTATCTAAACATATATCATTCTACACACAGCTAAGTGTAGTCTCCACTCCTCTTCAAGGAAACTTCTCTTTGCAAGGGAGGGATACTACTACAAAAAACTACAACCAATAAGGATACAGAATGATTGTAAGAGTGAGAGGACTAGAGACTTTAATTGTGACATTGTGTCTCCTAGGAATGTCAGAAATTTCACCCATAAATTCTTACCAACATGACTACCTAAATAGGATTTGAAGAAGTATGGCACCAAACAAGCTAACAGAGCATGAAAAAGCTCAAGAGGTCTCAATCATACATAAAGAACCAAAGGCATCCAGAGAATACTGAGAGCTGAAGAAATAGTCTTTTCCAGGGAAGAGAATAGCAATTAGTTATCCAATTTGGCCAGCACTGAAAGCATTCATACATGTAACAATATGGAGACTAGCTAGATTGTATATAATTATTTGGGAATATAAATACACATACACAGGCAGACAGACAGATACACACACACACACAACACATGCACACAGGCATGCATGCATGCATACACGCTTACCTATGCATGTATGTTAACAACAATGAATGAAATAAAGAAAAAAGAAGTCACTAATCATTAATTTGAAAGGGAGCAAAGAAGGATATATGAGCGGGGTAAGAAAGAGAAAAAATATGGGAGAAATGATGTAATTGTAACATCAAAATAAAAAAAATAATTTAAAAAGAGAAAATATTGGTCAGAACATAGTGGAGCATGTGTCCCTGTTATATGTTGGAGCATCATTTGGGTATATGTCCAGGAGTGGTATAGCTGGATCATCAGGTAGTACTATGTCCAATTTTCTGAGGAATCACCAGACTGATTTCCAGAGTGGATGTACCAGCTTGCAATCCCACCAGCAATGGGGGAGTATTCCTCTTTCTCCACATCCTTGCCAACATCTGCTGTCACTTGAGCTTTTGATCTTAGCTATTCTGACTGGTGTGAGGTGGAATCTCAGAGTCATTTTGATTGACATTTCCATGATGACTAAGAATGTTGAACATTTCTTTAGGTGCTTCACAGCGATTCGAGATTCCTCAGTTAAGAACTCTTTGTTTATTTCTATGCTTCATTTTTTACCAATACAGATGCTGATGCTTGCAGCCAACCATTGGATTGATTATAGAGACCCCAATGGAAGAGTTAGGGGAAAGACTGAAGGAGCTGAAGGGGTTTGCAACCCCATAGGAATAACAACAGTATCAACCAACCAGAACCCCCCACAGCTCCCAGGGACTAAACCACCAACCAAAGAGTATACATGGAGAGACCTATGGCTTCAGCCAGATATGTAGCAGAGGCTGGCCTTATCTGGTATCAATAGGAGGGGAGCCTCTTGGTCCTGTGGAGGCTGAGGACCCAGTGTAGAGGAATGCTAGGGCATGGAGGTGGTAGTGGCTGGCTGTGGGGGGCAGTACTCTCATAGAAGGAGGGGGACAGGAGAGGGGATGGGGGTTTAACTGGGAAGTGGGATGACATTTGAAATGTAAATAAATAAAATAACCAATAAAAAGAAAAATTATGAATAAACACTTCAATAAAATTAAAGAGGATAACGATACCTCTTTAGTGATGTGCAAGTAAACAGACACATTCAGCTGAGTGAAATGATGAAGACAACTCAGGGTTTAAAATTGAATTGAGTGAAGAGATAGAAATACTGAAGAGAATTTAATTAAAATGAAGATGGAATTGAAAAATCCAATTATAAAACATGAATTGGGGAGAAGCCTTACAAATAGAATAGATGGAATAGAAGATAGACTATCATTATCTGAATATTCAGCTAAGTAACTGGACTACTAAAGCAAATAATATGAAAACACACAAAAGGAAAATACAGGAACTTTGGGACACCACAAAACAAACAAACAAACAAACAAACAAAAACAAATCTTGAATTATAGGCATAAGTAAAGGAGAAGAATCCCAGATCAATGCTTTAAACCAGATATTCAACAAAATCAGAGAAGAAAACTTTTTAAACTAAAGAAAGCTGTACAGTTGCATTCAGATGCAAGAAGTATATAAAACATCAAATAAACAGGACCAGAAGTTTCACACATCATATTAGACTTAGAATGCAAAATGTGTTCAACAAACAGAAGATACTGAAAACTGAAAGAGAAAATTCTCAAGTCACATAGAAAGGAAACCTCACCAGAATAACAGCTAACTTCTCAGTGGAAACTTTAAATACCAGAAAAGCCTTAACAATGTACTTCAAAATTTAGAAGATCATACATACTAACCCAGACTACTGTAGCCCCCGCCCAATACACCATAGTTGATGGAGATTAAAATTAAAAATAAAATAATCTTTTCATGGCATAAACAGGCTTAAAAATTGATGTCTATGACATCAACCCTGCAGAGAATATTGAAAATAGTACTTAGACAGAGACAAATAAGTCTAGCCAAGAGGTTACCTAAAGAAAACAAACAAAGCCATAGTACTGAAACAAAAAAGAAAAAATAAAACTAAGAATAGAAATGTAAAAAATGGCAGGCATCAGTATCCACTTTAGCTTTAAATATTAATGTTCTCAGCTCCTTAATCAAAACACACATGTAAACTGAATGAATTAAGAAATAAAATCATTTTTTACTGTTTATAAAAAACTAATCTTACCCTCAAGGATAGGCATCACCTCAAAGGTAAAGTTTGTAAAAACATGTATTTCAAGCAAAACAGAACAGAAAGTAATAATTCACTATGCCGAATTATTCCAAATATCTGACAAAATTAACTTCAAACTAAAATACTTCATTCTAACCAAAGGGACAATTAAACATGAAGACATCATTGTCCTAAACATGCACCAAACTCTGGTGCACTGAATCTCATAAAAGTATACTCGTGGGAAAAAACACGCTTGGAGGCTGTCCCAAGCAGCAATCCACGGGCATATGGGCCGTTGGAGTCCGAAGGGTCCCACATACTCAAGATCTAAGGTTCCAGAGGCTGGAAGCTTTGGCAGCGGCAGGCCCCAGAAGACATGTGGAGTCCATTAGCTAAGCTCCCTAGCCTTTAGATAACTCATGAATATGGAAATCTCTCGAGGCTGAAGCCTGTTAGCCAAGCCCTCTACCTGTAGATGGTGATGCAAAACCAATCTGGGAGGAGTTACTTTGAGCCAAACGTGTCTGAAAGATGCAGGCTAATGGAGATATAAGCTGCATGTGGGGGTCTGGAATCCGGGAGCGTGGGGAGATGCACGCCGTCCCTGACAGACCACGCCCCTGTTGGGTCTCTGGCTATCTCAAACCCAGTGCTCTACTTCGGAGACCAAACCATCCCTTTGCAGCTCCACATATACTAATGGACTTGAATACACAGATCAGCTTTAAATTAATAATAGTTAATAATCTCAATATTCTGCTTCCTCCAAAAACAGGTCATACTGATGATAAATAAAGCAAGAAGCATCAGGATTAAATGACATCATATATCAAATGGACCTAAGAGATACCTATAGAATAGTCCACCCAAACATACACACATAACACACAGACACACATAACACACAGACACACAGACACACACACACACACACACACACACGGGGGGGGGAGGAGGGGGCGCCGGCATTCTACTCAATAGCTCTTAGAAGCATCTTTAAAAGTACTCACATGCTGGGACAAAAAAGGGTCTTAACAAGTAAAGAAAATTCAAAATAACTAAATGAATTTTATCTGACCACAATGCAATAAAACTTAAAATCAGCAAAATGAACCTATAGCAATCAAAGATTAAACAACATATTACTGAATGATAAATGGGCCAAGAAACAAATCTTAAAAGAAATTTCTAAAAATTCTGGAATTAAAAAAGATGAAAACCCAACACAACAAAACTTCTAGGGCAATTGGAAAGCAACCCTAACAGGGAAGGTTATCGCCCTAGATAATTTAGAAATAAGAACGACCACAGCAAATGACTTAGTGTTGCAACTAAAGGATTTGGGAAAACAAGAACAAAGCAACACCAAATTGATTAGACTGGAAGAAAAAATAAAAATCAGAAAAAAATATTATCTAGAAATGATCACCATTTTTAGAAAAGTGGCCAGGATACTAACTTACAAAAATGAGTAGCCTTTCTACATATTAATAACAAAAATGATGTAGAACATATTCCCATTCATGGTTGCCTTAAAAATATCTAGGATTAAACTGAGAATAAACTGGGAATAAACATCAGTGATATGAATGACCTGTACTGTGAAAACTTAAAGTCTCAAAAGAAAGAATTTTGAGAAGACAGAAAGACCTTTTATAACCAGAGTATCAGTAAACTTAACATTGTGAAAATGAACATTCTACCAAAAGCAATTTAGAGATCCAATAAAATCAACACAATGATCTTCTAAGAAACAAGAACAACGTTCTAATCCTCATATAGAAACAGGAAAAACCTTGGGCAGGAAAGCAATCCTCAGCAAAGATGACAACGCTGGAGGAATTGCAACGTCAGATTTCAAGACAGAACTATCGTCATTTAAAAAACAAAAACAATAAAAACCAAACCAAAAACCAAACACAAAACATATATATGAACCACTTGGGGTGATCCTGTTCCTTCCAAAAGCCATGTAGACTAACAATGACTCCAGAGCCAGGCATGGAAACCCTTTATGTTATTGGAGTAATCTAAGAGATTTCCAAAACAATATGGGTTATTGGATTTGCCATTGGTTTATTTCTAAACCTTGAAAGAATCAGGCCCTGTTACTGAAGACACTACATACTTATGACACAAGACTTGGAGGAATGCAGCCAGAACTTTCTTGGATGTCTTCTCCCTTAAAAACAGTTCTTCGAGTTTTTGAAGGAGTAATGCAAGCTGCCAAGGGAGAAAAGCAGTCAACAAACCTACCCATCAGGAAATCCCACAAACCACAACAGTGGCAAGATACACTTACAAAGTACAATCACCCAGATATACCCAAGGGTATGATGGTGGTACTTACTTCTTGACAATAACTGACATATTTATAATAACTTAAAGCCTACTTGACGAGAGAGAATTTATGACTGCTACTGAAAATGGAGACAACTATCTGTGCCTAGTGAAGTTATGATCTTAAGAACATATTACTGCCACTTTTTAAACCAGAATAATCACAATTGCATTTTAAATTCTTATTCTCATACCCACAGATAAGAGTACTTCCAACTGCTCATCAATGAAGCTTCTTTCTGCAGCAGATGGAGACCATTACAGAAATTCACATCTGGTCAAAATTCAGAGAACCATGATTATAGGATGGTATGCCTCAATTGACATAGCTACAGTACAATCTCTATAATTAAAGCTTGAAGGACATCATGTAAGAGGGGACAGAGAGATTTAAAAGCCAAGGGACCAGGACATCTATAGCAAGGTAGTGTCTTCTACATATAACAGGAAAGTTTCATAAATAAAGCCTCAATAATATGGTTGTCTAAACATGATCTGCATAATTACAACACCAGGCATCATACCATCATGGGTGGGGAAAGTTTCACTTGTGTGTGTGTGTGTGTGTGTGTGTGCGCACGTGCATGTGCACAGCATGCTTAAGTAGTCAATACCTTGAGGTGTGGGGATAATAGAGGAGGATATAGAGGGCTGAAAGCAAGGGGTGAAGTGATGTATATATAGTATTCCTATATCTGATTATTTTAAAAATTCAAAAATTAAA
The DNA here is from genome assembly GCF_004785775.1 of Grammomys surdaster. Taxonomy (NCBI): domain Eukaryota; kingdom Metazoa; phylum Chordata; class Mammalia; order Rodentia; family Muridae; genus Grammomys; species Grammomys surdaster. The sequence continues at coordinate 1,298,727 of NW_021620660.1, read as the reverse complement.
ATAAATAAGAAAATTTTAATTAATAAAAAGCCTGGTAAACACGGTTGAAGAAATTTCACAGAACCAGAATTTAAAAAATGGTTACAGCATTGAAATCAGGTACAAAATAGGATTTTTTTTTTCGAAACAAAATTTGAAGACCAAAAGACAAAAATTCCCAAGTTGAGAATACTTCCTAAGTATTTCCTGAAAAGAGAAAGGAAGGAAGGAAGGAAGGAAGGAAGGAAGGAAGGGAGGAAGGAAGGAAGGAAGGAAGGAAGAAAGAAAGAAAGAAAGAAAGAAAGAAAGAAAGAAAGAAAGAAAGAAAGAAAGAAAACGGTATTTCTAGGAAAGCAATAGGTAAGTGAATGTTGGATGTTCCACCAAACATTCTAGATGGAATAGAAGGAAAATTTGAATACAGAACAAAGAACTGAGAGATTTTTTGATGATTTTTGAAAAGGGTAATTAATGATGCATCTTTAAGTGCTGATTGATAAGATTTACAACTAACTTTACAAAAATTTGTGTGAATTAGTAAACAAGACAAATATTCACACTAGAAAATATAGCTCACACACATGTTTACGTAAGAATGACAAGACTATACTGATTTTATAAGCACACTGGAACCGACTCTGAGTGGCACATAGAGGTGCTAACGCACATCCTCTAAAGATAATGAGGTAATGCCTGTGAGTGAGCCTTTAAGAGAACTACACTATAAAAGGAACACAAATCTCATCAAAAGCCCCAGTTAACTCAGTTTTCTCCTTGAAAGGACTGAGAAAGGATGGAGTAGAAGCTTGCCCATGTTCTTATAAATATTTCTATTTTGTTATTTTTTAAGGAAACAATTCAATTTTTTTGTTTTCTTTCCTGAGATAGAATCACAGAGACTGTGGCAGCATGTACATCTATAATTAAAGCTCAGGGGACATCATGTAAGAGGGGACAGAGAGATTAAAGAGCATGCTTCATCCATCTGAACAGGGTCAAGCCAGACAAAATTGCAGAACTGAGAGAAGGAAGTGGATGTGAGTTCCCATTCCTAATCAAGAAACAATTCTCCAATCCACAACCTACTGCAAAGGAAAAATGAGTTTTATCTGATGGATGCTCACTGGGTACACAAACCACACCTATGTACAGTCTCCATGTCCAAAGGAGATGGCCAACAAAACACAAACTCAATAGTGGTTTTAGGCAATTTTTGTCTCATATTACTTTGTGTCAAGGTTTCTCCTCCTGAACAACATCACAACCAAGAAGCAAGTTGGGGAGGAAAGAGTTTATCCCGCTTACACTTCCACACTGCTGTTCATCACCAAAGGAAGTCAGGACTGGAACTCAAGCAGGTCAGGAAGCAGGAGCTGATGCAGAGGCCATGGAGGGATGTTACTTACTGGCTTGCTTCCCCTGGCTTGCTCAGCTTGCTCTCTTATAGAACCCAGGACTACCAGCCCAGGAATGGCACCACCCACAATGGGCCCTCCCACACTTGAACACTAATTGAGAAAATGCCATACAGTTGGATATCGTGGAGGCATTTCCTTACCTGAAGCTCCTTCTCTGTGATAACTCCAGTTTGTGTCACCTTGACACACAAAACCAGCCAGTACACTTTTTTTTTTTTAAATCTTACTGACCTGTTCCATGTATATTATTATTTTCAATTATTTTCTTTTTTATGGGTTTCTGTGTGCTTCTTGTGCTTTTTCATTTCTTGTGAAAAATCTGTTTGTTTTATTTGCTTGTTTTCTAAAGAGAAAGGAAGCATGCACTCGCATGGGACAGGAGGTGGGGAGGATCTGAAAGAAAAAAACATGATCAGAATATATTGTATGAATTTTTAATTAAAAAATAATTGACCACGAAAAAAATCTTGGCATATTGCCCAAACAGGTCTCAAAACTTATGGACTCAGGTAAGCATACCAAGACCAGACCCTCAATGGTACCAGCTAAATTTTTCTTCAATAAAAGAAAATATGTACAGTGAAGATGGCACATGTATTTGACAATTTAAGTAATAATACTACTTAGATATTAACAAACTCAACTATACTCATCTCTTCACAGATAAACAGACACACATCTAGACATTTGTATACATACACATCCAAACTCACATACATATACACATACATACAGTACAGTCAACGCCCATGTCTACAGTTTGTGAACTTCTCTAAGCAAACCTCTCCATCTCAAGGTACACTGTTGTGGGCTCAGTTTAAAGACCTGCCTTCTTCTCCCATAAACTCCTTCCTGTCATCTCACTTGACATGATTCCTGTCTTTTAATCCTACATTTTTGTGTGTATCCTGACCTTTGAAAGTATATTTTCCTAACAGAACTTTAAATTTATAGGCAAGGCAATAGTCTTAATTGTTATGGAATCAATAAAGTACCCAAAGTAATAACTTCCCCAATTTTATAACTTCAAAGCAACTTACCAATCATTGATTTATCATTGAATGGTTATTTGCTATATATAAACCATATATCTGCAGATTTAGACAGCCTTTACAATTGCATAAACCAAAAAGGTGAGATTATTTATAATTAGTATCAGATTCAAGATTAGTCACAAACGTTTGTGAAAGAGCTTGTTTCATCTTATATAATTTATCACCACAGCCAAAAATTAAAAGACTATATAGAACGCCAAGAGAAATCTATTATTTTTCCTTTTCCTGCCTCTTTTCCAATATTGTTGGGTAAGTACTTATTCTTCTATAACTGTTTCATAGTGTAAAATATTTCATTTTAATCATTAGATAAGGAAGTTACAATAGAGGAAAGAGATCAGTTTCAAGCTTGAAAATGAAAATGTGGACTGGTTCGTGCTGAACTGTCTGTCTTCCTATAACCAAGAAAGCAGGGTACATGACTGAAGGTGGAAGATGAAATGAGACAAATGTTTAGGCAAGAGAGAGGCCCACCCACCACCATGTGGTATAGGTGGGCGGGTGCCACTATGATGGATGAGCAAGTGTGTCATAGAGAGATGGGAGAGAAAGAAAAGCAGAACTGTTTGTACACTATGAAGAGGCAGAGCTGGAGATATGCAAAGGTGGTGAGGACCAGCCTGATCCCAGTAGCCTGGGCTGCCACATGAGGCCATGGTGATGTCCTGGCCTGGGGTGCCAATGAGGGCCATGTCTGAGTCCATGGCCTTGAAGCACCAGGGGTCTGTGTCGATTTCCGTGCCCCATGTTATCACCAAAAGCCATGGAAACCTCCCTGGTCTGGGTTGCCACTTTGGGGCCATGTCAATGTCTGAGGGCTGCAGAGAACTGGCCCTACTCCTGATAGGCTGTTGCACTTCACAGTGAGATATTTTATTTGTTTATTTTCTGTTTGTTGGGGGGAGGTTGCAAGGGATGCAAATACAGAGGGATGGGATGATGACTGGGGTTGGGTTGCATGTTGTGAAATTCACAGAGAGTAAAAAAGTTTTAAAAATGTTTGAGCAAAAGAGATTCCATTAAATATTCAAGTGCCCATGATCATTAACCAGCGATGATAATTCTGTAGCTTTTCTCATTGATACCTGGGTAATTCTCAAAGACTACCATGATTAAGATGTACTATCTTAGAATGTGTTAAAAATTCATTACATTATTCCAAGTGCTTTGCAGGGATAAACTTACTATATCTACAATCATCTGTGTTGAGCAGGAAGTAGAATATAGCAGCCTACAATCATCTAAAAACTCAACACATCTTGTTTCAAAGGATGGACTATAATTTCCCTCTTGATGCATGCAGGCCTAATGAATGGTTTGTTCCTTGTATATAGGGCAATGGAAAGTATGCTATTTGATTTTGGATTTAGGGTGGCAAAAGAGTTTCCATCCATTTTTTTGAGTCATTCATTATTGTGGAATCCAGTGCCATCTTATAAGAATCAGGAAGTCACTTGGAAAGGACCAAATGGAAGGCCAAGCAATGATTTCCCAGATCCGTGAATATACCACACAGAAGTAGACCTCTCAGGCCCACTTCAGTACTGAGATGACTAAATTTCTTATTAACCCCATTTTCACTCCTATTATGCTGGTAATTATTATGTTTAAATGAAATATATGTTATTTTAAATAATTGTCATCCTAGAGGCTATTTAATCAGGCAGGCCTGGTCTCCTTACAAATAAACAGTGATGCTTGGAGTATTTCTGTGGGTGGGGAAGGTGATGTGAGGAAATAATTCGATGGTGGTCAACTGCAAGAAAAAACAAAAGATCTGTCCTTTTGTCGGCAGCTTCATCTTGGGATTGCAGCCTTCAGAACTATAAGGAATAAATTTCTGTTACTTCAGCCATTTGGTCTGTGGTATTCTGTTAGGGTAGCCTAGCTGTCTAATATGCTTGCAGTATTAGAAAAGGGCTGGGCATTAAGGGGTAGGTTTCAGCAATGCAAGTTTTATTTGCAAGTGAGTCACTCTCACTGAGCTTCAATTTCCTTATTTCCTGATATGTAAACTATACTTGATACAATCCTGGGGCTGCCTCATTTGTCTTCAGTATCATGACACACCAGAACCAAGTTGTTCCCTAACAGTTATGGAAGGATTTTTTGTAAGATGTAATCAAATAAAATGTTTTGCAGGTATTTCTATATCAAACGAGTCTTCCCTACAACATTTTCATTGCTTATAATTCATGCCTATGTCCAAAACACACTTGGAGTGATAAACACAGAAAGAAACATGTCACTGCCTTAGCAAAATAGAGATTTAAAGAGCAAAAGTTGTAGAATATTCCAAGCTAAGACATTACATTGGGATGCTCAATTGAGGAATAATAATTGTTGTAGTCAGAGATGACCTTGACATGTCATTAGGAAATGATGAAGAATGTCATTTTGTCTCTATTAAATATGAATTATCTAAACCAGGGCCTCGGATACAAAACAAATGTTAATACAGAAGGTAACAAACATAAACACCTGGTATGTAAGAATATTGGTTTGCCTCTGATGCAAAACAAATGTTAATACAGAAGGTAACAAACATAAACACCTGATATGTAAGAATATTGGTTTGCTAATTAAAAGCACTATGACCTCAAAACTTTAGAGAACAGTCAAATCTAGTATCAATAATTTATAATAAAAAACAAATGAATCTGGCTAGCTATGATGCTATATACCTATAACCCCAGTGTATCATAGGCAGGGGACTAGAGTTAGAAGCTAGCTGGTACACATAGAGACATACTGTCTCAAAAGAGCAAGAAAATAAATCTGATAGATGCCAAGGGTCATTGTTGATCCCTAAAATGGAAAATCACAGGGCATTCACAAGCTGTGCCTAGAGTCTTCTCAATAGTAGTTTTGGTTTAGCTTAAATGTGTGAAAAAACACTTGAAACTCCAGCATCACATTCTGCAAAAAATGGGAGAGAGCAACTTGGGGCACAATCAAGTAGGAAACTGTGTACTCTTCTAGCATCTTTACAAGGCTGTAATTCAAGGGTTTATGGAAACACTTAAGAAAATGAAATATGATATTGAACTAAAATATAGTTTCAAGAAAACCATATCACTGGTTATCATGAGAACTGATTTATAAAAGCAGGGGAGTCTTTAAAGAAATTATGCCAATAAAATACATTATATAAATGTATAGTAGAAAGTGAACATTGTTATACACATGTCAATTGTCACAGGTGCTCAGGATGCCAGGGTAGGAAGATCCCGCAAGATTCTGAATTAGAGACTTGTCTATTGGGGAGGTAGGGGGTGGGAGGTAGCAAGATTTTGTCTCAACAAAACAATATAAAAGTAGTAGGAAGAGAGAAGACAAAAACATTGTAACTGACTAAGCATATCATCTGTGTGTGTAAGCATTAGGAAGAGTACTTGCCAAGACTACTTTCCTACTAGTGAAGCACTTAGCTCAAGCCCTAGCAGAGAATAGAAGCAAAAGGAAACAAACAGTGGGCATGCACAGGTTTGTAAAAAGTCTTATATTCTCCAGCTGTAAGAATGAACAGTTGCCCCCTGCCCCCCCCTACGGTCGACCCCTAGACTTCCACGCCCTCCAGAAGGGTTCCTGGTATGCCTGGCTTTGCCCTCATTTCTCTTGCTAGAGAGCTTGGCCTCTTGATCACCACAACAAAAATTGGCTTTTTCCTAAACCAAGGCCACCCTTGATATGGCCGCTAACATTGGGGAGCCTTCCTTTATGACAATATTACACCCCAAACTGACAAATGGTTGGTAACTCGAACATTTACAAGAGACTAGGATGGCTGTGAGTTAGTCCAATGACGGGATTATTGTAAGTCCACTTCCCAGGGGCCCACTCAATGCAGCCGAAAAGGAGTGCGTGGTGCTGGGAGTGGGTGCATCCTACATGGCCTAAGACAGGGCTCTCACCCTCCTTTCACCCACATCAGAGTCCCTTGACGTTGCCCATCGTCGACAGCCTAAAGCCTTCGACCATCGATGTGACTCGTCTCACATCAGTGTTTTGGGGTTGTGAACTTGTCTAAGACCCCCCATAATTAGACATCCAAATTCAAAACTCACATAGTTGGGATTGAACATAAGACGCCTTCTCTAACTAAACAGAGAAGGGGGAGATGCCAGAAGCCAGGACCCTCGCCCTTACCCTTACCCCCTACCTTTCCCCACCTGCACAATGTCCTCTGAAGCTTGGCAACGGCAAGATCCTGCTTAGCAACTGCAGATAGACTCAAAGCAGAGTACCATGTCTTCTTAAGAATAGCAGGGAGACCATAACTCAAGCAGTGTACCATATCTTCTGAAGAACTGCAGGTAGATCATAATTCAAGGCAGTGTACCATATTAGACCATGACATGTTTCAAGGCACAGGCCAAGAAGATTTTGTACTTTTCCACCACCTGGACCCTCTTACCCCCTCCCCTTGTAAAACATGCTATAAAAAAGCATTTCATGTTCAAAAAAAAAAAATAAATAAATAAATAAATAAATATTTTAAAGCAAAAAAAAAAAAAGAATGAACAGTTGCAGCCGGGCAGTGGTGGCACACGCCTTTAATCCCAACACTTGGGAGGCAGAGGCAGGCGGATTTTTGAGTTTGAGACCAGCCTGGTCTACATAGTGAGTTCCAGGACAGCCAGGGCTACACAGAGAAACCCTATATTGAAAAAATCAAAAAAAAAAAAAAAAAGAAGAACAGTTGCACAGTTGCAGTGTTCCAAGTGCAGTGATCCAACTCATTATAAAAGTAGCTTAGACAGAGTAAACCAGCTGTAGCATGGTTGATCTTCTGAGTTATTTTTACCTGTATTATTACAGAGAAAAGCTGATTTATAGGGTTTTATTGTTTCACAGTCACAACATACCTTCTTAATACTCCTCAGTTTGCAGGTCACACCAGCAAGTCCTCAACACTTCTTTTATTGAATATTACAAATCTAACCTTAGACTTTCAGGATTTGAAATAATAGTATTCAAAGAAAAAAGACTCATTAAAATGTTTTCGTGAATAATCGTACATACTATACATACATACATACATACATACATACATACATACGTGTGTGTGTGTGTGTATGTGTGCACAGACACATAAAACCATGTTTGCTCTGTGATTATTTTGTTGGTGAAGAATTTCATAATATACTCCAAAGCACTGTCTCTGGAAAGCTGGAGAAATGGCATGGTGGGTAAAATGCCCTCCACACAGAAATGAGGAAATGAATTTGGATCCCCAGAGCCCACATTAAAATATGGGTACAGTGATGAAATGTCTTTAACCCCAGTATTCCTATGGTAAGAGGGAAGGAGACAATGCTCTGAACCTTGCAGGCCAGGGCAAGAGTGTACCTTGGTGACTACGGACAAGGAATGTCACAAAAATCACATCACAGAACAGATCTCACAGAGAATTATTGCGGGGAGAGGGACAAGAACACAAAAGGCTGCTTCTGAGAGGGAATGGAAAACAGAAAGACTAGGTTGTGATGTTGCCAGCTTTATAGGGGAAACGGAACATGAACATAGGGAAAATATGCAACAGTGGTGGTAGTAAAAATGTGTTGTGTTAGATGGGCTGTTGGTGGTGAGTCATTGAAGGTGGGGCAGAATCTCATTCTGGAATGTGGACAGTTCTTAGTTGACTAGAACAGGTAGCTTGGAATATACAGCCCAATGGCGAACACAAAACCTGTTTCAAGCAAGGTAGAAGGTGAGAACCAATTCCCGAGCTTGTTGTATGACCTCTACATACACAGAATTGTATGAGCACATAAGACCTCTACACACACAGAATAGTATGAATATGCCTGCATTCACATGAATGAACACTAGCCCTCTTGCACACAAACATAAAAAATGGATAAAACAAACTTGCAAAGAAAAATTATCATTAAATATGAGTATGGATGTTTTTTAGTAGACAAAGCTTCTGTGATATATTTCCGATTATGTCATGGTTACTGAACAAATAGTGCCCCAGTCCAACCAACTCAGCAGTAACTTCCTGTACTTCAGAATGTGTGACACTAGGGCCTTTAAAGAGATTTTTGTTGTTCTTCTTGTTGTTTAAGGTTAAATGAGGTCATAGAAATTGGTCCACAGCCAGCTAAAGCTACTGTCCCCATAAAACCAGAGGTTATCAAGAGCTCTTAGTTCTCTATTGCTGTAATAAGATGCCATGAGCAGGTGTGGCACCATGACCAGGAGTACGATGTGCTCTGTCCAGGACTAGACTGAGTTGCATTTTGCTGTTGTTTGCCTTTTGTTCCTCTGATTAAAACACTAACCAAAACAAAACTAATTTGGGGAGGAAAGGGTTTATTTTTTTCGTATACCTTAGACTATTTTATCTTATATTATGGAGTAAAGTTGGATCAGAATCTCAAGGCAAGAACATGGAGGCAGGAACTGAAACAGAGGCCATGGAAGAGTACTGCTTACTGGCTTGTTCCCTGTGGCTTACTCAGCTTGATTTTTTTTTAATACAATCCAGGACCACCTGCAACAGGAGTGGCAGTGTTCATAGCACTCAGGGCCCTCTCATAACAGTCATTAATCAAAAATAATGCCCATATGGACTTGCTTGCCCACTGACCAATTGGAAGGAGGTCGTACTTCAATAGAGGTTCCCTCTTTCCTGACTACCCTAGTTTGTGTCAAGGTGACAAACATTTACAAATCTCAAGAACTTGGCCAAGGTGTGTGGTTCCTAAGAACCAGACAGGAGTTCTGAGAAAGCCTCAGGATATGTATATGCTCAGAAACTGTTATTTAATGTCAACTTTCCATTGCTGCAACAAAATACTTGAATAAGGCTACCTATAGAGTAAAGGGAAATATATTTTAGCTAAGGTTTTGCCAGTTTTACATTTGTTAATTTCACACACAAGTATACTATATCTGCATCATACCCACCCCCTCCCCCTACCATACAAATTTTCCTGTGTCCCTCCAATTATATTCTCTCTATTCACAACCTCTTCTAGAATTATTTTGTTTTGCACACATACACACACACACACACACACACACACACACACAGAGACAGAGAGAGACAGAGAGAGAGAGAGAGAGAGAGAGAGAGAGAGAGAGAGAGAGAGAGACTACTAAGTTTAGTTAGTGCTGCCATTATTTGCATGTCTTTAGGGCTGACTACGTGGGATCAATGGCTCTTATCTGAAAAGGATTGGCTCTGTCAAGTTTCCTTCCATGTACACTTGCATTTGACTGGTGTGTAGACTCTGCAAGTCTTGTGTAGACAAGCGTTACTGACAGTTAATCACTGTGCTGCCCAGAAGACACTCTCTTGCAGCAATTATCCTGGTCCTAAGACTCTTAATAGTCTTTCCACTCCTTCCACAATCTTTCCCGAGCCTTAGGTGTAGGGCTTGTGTTACAGAGGTCTCAGTTTGGTTGGGATACTGTCAGTCACTTAGTCTGTCTTCTGAGCAGTATGGATCTCTGTAACAGCCTCCATTCCGAACAAAAGGAAGCTTCTTTGATGAGATGTGAGAGCTGCTTATCTATGGGAAGAAGATGATTGTTTAGAATGTCGCTGGGAAGCACATTGCTTTAGTAATGTTACAGTAGCAGTTTCTCCTCTAGAGCCTGTGACCACCATGTGCCAGCTAGGTTTAAAGTGCCAGTCACTCTTTCCCCATCAATTGAGTAGGCTCTAAGTCTGGTTTTGTTAGTTTGACTCCTGAGAGTGTCATCTCATCACCTAGGGTATAGCCTCTGTCTCCCTCTCTCTTTTCGTGTGTGTGTGTGTGTGTAATGAGAGGTTAGGTTATATTTTTAAGATTTTTAAGTCAGCATAGAAATAATAGGTTTCCCTATGTATCTTCCAATCATCCTTACTGCTGTTTACAAATTTACCACCCTTCCCTATTTATTACTTTTTCTCCCCTCTTCCCCAGTTAAATCCCCCCACACACACGCACTTTCCCTTCTCCTTTCAAAGCATCCGTGACCTGCCACCCCCTCCTCTCTAGAACCCCTTCCATACCTTTTCAATGGTTCCTTTCTACTTTCCTGGCTTCTAATGTTACTCCAAGCTATACACTCAACCCCAAAGATTTGGATCTAGGAAACGCACACAAGAACAGTCACCATTTGTTTTTCTGGATCTAGGTTACGTCAGTCAGTACATTTTCCCGTTCTATCCATTTACATGTAAATATAATGATATTATTCTTCGTCACGGCCAAATTTCATTGGATTTGCATACCACATTGTATACTCATTTATCAGTTGTTGGTCATCTAGGCTACTTCTATTTCCTAGCTATTGAGGCCAGAGCAGCAATGAACACAGATGAACAAGTGTCTCTGTAGTAGGATAGCAAGCCATTTGGGTATATGCATAATAGTGGTGCACTGGGTCATATAGTAGATATGCTTTTTTGAGCATTCTTCACACTGACTTTCATTAGTGGCTCCACACGTTTGCATTCCTACCAACGCTGAGTGAGGGATCACTTTTCCTATCCTCACCAGAATTCATTATTACTTATTTTCTTGATCTTGGCATTTCTAACAGGGGTAAGATGGAATCTCAAAGTAGTTTTGATTTGCATTTACTGATGACAAAAACATTTTAGAAGATATTTCTTGCCATTTTCTTTTCTTTTGAGAGTTCTTTGTTCATACCCATTGGTCATTTTTGATTTGGTTATTTATTTAATTGATGCTTGTTTTGTTTAGTTCTCTGTATTCTGGGCTTTAGTCTTCTGTTGGATGTGTAGCTGGCAATAATTCTCTCTCACACTGTGGACTTCTGCACTTGGTTGTTTCCTTGGCTGTACTGAAGCTTTTGGATTTAGTGAAGTCTTGTTTGTCAGTTGTTGTGATTAATTCCTGAGTAAGTGGAGTCCTGTTCAGAAAGTCCTTCCTTCCTGCTCTATCTTGTAGGATATTTTTCTATGTTTTTTTCTAACAGTTTAAAAATTTCTGGATTCATAATGTCCTCAATTCATTTGAAGCTGCTTTTGCACAGTGTGGCAGATACAGGTCTAATTTCATTCTTCTACATGAGAACATAGCTTTCAAGCATTATTTGTTGAAGATGCTATATTTCTGTTTCTTCTTTATCTTTGTCAAATACCAGGTAGCTGTAATTGTGCTCACTTAAGACTGGGCCTTCTATTCTGTTCCATTAATATGGATACCTATTTTTGTGTCCTACCATGCTGTTTTTATTATTGTACAATATAACCTGAAATCAGGCATGGCAATCCCCCCAGCATTAGTCTAACCTTACCCTCATTTCAAAGATTGCCTTATCTATCTGTGGTCTTTTGTACTTCCATATGAAATTATGTTGGTGCTTGTTTTGTTAGTTTTTGTTTGATTGATTGATTTCTTCAAAGAATGTCATGGGAGTTTTGATTGAGAGTGGACCCAATCTGTAATTTCTTTTCCTTTTGGTAGGATAGTGTAATGGTTTGAATGAAATGCTTTTTGTTTTTTATAAAAGCTGCCATAGTCAGAGAGTCTCTTCACATCAGTAGAACACTGACTAAGAGAGAAATTGGCTTATGAGTGGGGTACTGCTGTGACAGGCCTGACCATGCTGCTTGGTGGAGGAGTGTGAAATTTGGGGATTTGGATTAGGAATCCAGTTGGATACCTTTAGTGAGATTTAATGGGACATATTTTAGGAGCTTGGAAGACAGTGGTGCTAAGAGCAATGTAGATTATGACAATTTGGCTCCAGAAGTTTCACATGAACAAAATATAGTAAGTGACCTAAGGACCTTTCTCATGTGATGTTTGGTGAAGAATGTGGCTTTCTACCCTTGTTTAAAACAAAAATCTGCCTGAGGTTAAATTGAAAGATTAATGTTAGTGGAGGATATCTCAAGACAGGCTAATGCTAACTGCGTCATGTGTTTATTAGTGTCACTCATGCAGATCTCTAACAAAAATGAACAAGGAAATATAAAAATGTACAGTTTGAAGGGAAAAGAAACACTGGGAAGTGCAGTGAAGCTAAGTCAGTGCTTGGGAGATTAAAGGTTTAAAGAAGAGTCTCATGTTCAATGGGACAAAGGGCAAGACCCCACCCAGCTACACTTTCAACTTGTAAGAAGGAATTAAGTAAAATCTTAAGCAGTGAAAGAAACCATTGAAAACACAAAGATGGTGAAAATGTATTTGAACAAGGGGGGCAAGTTCTAGCCCCTAGAAGAAGAAATAATTGGCAAATTCAGCCATGTGGTTCAGGCTTTAGAGTCAAAGACACAAGGCAGGGGTTGTGGAATCCCCCTTCATGGCTAAGGAAAGCTGCTGAGGCAAGGCCTATGTCAAGGGTTTCCCTGTTTGGAGGCCTAGAGGAGGCACTGTGTGAAGCTGTGAAGGTGAAGGCTGAATTTCATTAGAGACCACAGGGCAATACAGATGTCGGAGTTATGGGATACCTGCCAAGTAGAGCTGTTAACAGGGAGTAGAAACAGCCAGAATGAGGGGAGAGAGAGAGAGAGAGAGAGAGAGAGAGAGAGAGAGAGAGAGAGAGAGAGAGAGAGAGAGATTAGTTGCAGTCAGTGCTTTGATACAAGATATGGAGATGCAGAATTGGGAGTTTGCCCTGTTTGTTTGTTTTTCAGTCTTGCTTTGGTTCAGTATTTCATCACTAAATCCCTCCCATCCTTTTTGGAATGGTAATTCATAGTCTATTCCAATGTATGTTGGAAGTATATAATCTGCTGTTTGACTTTGATTTCATATGGGGTTACAGTTAAGAGACTGTTAAGAGTCTCAGAAGAGACTTTACCTTTGCACTTTTAAGCAGTGTTGAGACTGTTACAACAGTCTATGTTATAACAAACTAATGAAACTTTTCAAATTGGACTGAATGCAGTTCTGCATTATTACAATGTGACCATAAATGAGCCTAAATGAGCCATAGAGAAGAATATGATAGTTTGTTTAAGAATGGCCCCTCAGAGCTTTGAATGCCTGGTCATTAGGGAGTGGTAATACTTGGGGGTGGGTGGAAATTAACAGGTGTAGCCTTATTGGAAGAAGTGTTCACTTGGGGGTGGGTTTTGAGATTTCAAAAGCGCAAGTCAGGCCCAGTGCTTCTTTCTCTTCCTACTGCTTGCAGATCTAGAACATTTAGCTACTTCCCCAGCACTATGTCTGCCTGTGTGCCACCATACTCCCTGTCATGATGGAAATGGATTAGCCCTCTGAAACTGTAAGCCAGCCCCAAATCTTGTAAGAGTTGTAGTGGTCACACTCTCTCTTCACAGCAATAGAAAATGAACTAAGGCAAATAGTGATTTTCAGAATATCATTTCTACCAACTCATGAGCATGGGAGGCTTTTCTATATTCTAGTATCTTCCAAGCTCTTCCTTTACAGAATTAATTTTTAAATTGTAGATATCTTTTATCCCTCCCTTGGTTATGTTTTGTCTTGGCTACTTGTTTGTTTCTTTTTCTGAAGCTCTTGTAAATGAGAATGTTTCCAGGATCTCTTTCTCAGGGTGTTTGTTACTGTTGTTTACAAAAGTTTTGGCTCATCATTTTGAAGGTTCAGTAGTAGTCTCTGGCAAGAGTGGCACGTTTCCATTTCTGGAATGCACATTGAACCAGAAAGCAGAAAGAGTGAGAGAAAGAAACAAAATTCTCACAGTTTCCTTCTAGTGTACATCCCAGTGACCCAAAGACCTACAAATCCCCTTTAAGGGGCCATACCACTTTTCAGTATCTTTAGGAACATTCATAGAAAACATGGTACCTGATATTTGAAAACTGTTTTATATGTTTTGATCCCCTTTTGACCACCAAGCTGGTCCTCTCTCTCACTGCTATGGAGTGACCTTTACTACGTGGCTCCAGTTGTCAGCTGACACTGTGAAAAAATATGTTTTTCCTTTTTCTACAGCAGCTTGGCAAAATAAGGATGATTTTCTCCCTAGGGATATATTTCATTAGTGGAATGTTTATTGAGCACATATAAGATCCCATGTTCAACTCACAGAACCACAAAAGTAGATAAAATTTCTCTCTCTCTCTCTCTCTCTCTCTCTCTCTCTCTCTCTCTCTCTCTTTCTCTAAAATTTCTCTCTCTCTCTCTCTCTCTCTCTCTCTCTCTCTCTCTTTCTCTCTCTCTCTCTCTCAAAACGGACACAAGTATTTGGGGGCTCACTTATTTTCTGCTTTGTCTAGAGTGCCATGTGCATCTTCTGCAGTACCATCCATCATACATGTGCACCACCACATTGGATTAGGACTCATAAATCAGTCAGCTTCTGGCCTCAGTATCCACTAACCAACCACCACTTATTAATAAGTGGTAAGTACAGTTTAACATCATGTTTTTGTTCCTTCTTGATACTACCTGGTTAGAAAAGAATTTCTCCCACCCCAAAGCTGCTTTCCCACATTGTTACAGGAGAATGTTTTTTTATATAGCCCCATAAGCTCCATTTAGCAACAACATATCTTAATCAGAATAATATTATTTTAGGTAGGAGATGAGGGCTTGGTGTGAAATAGTAGGGGGTGGGGTATGTTAAGAAAAGATCACAAATACACAAACATACATTTTAATACATTTTAAAGCATAGTTTACTAACAAATGAGAAATGAGTTGTTCTTACTTCTAAGCAATGTCACTGACCCAGAAGGGCTTCAGGAAGCATGGTGCAGAGTGAACCTGGACAGCAACTTCAATTTTCACCAGGCCAGCAGCACTCGAGTGACCCCCCACCCCAGGTCTGGTCACAAAGCTCTCAATCTGCAGTAGGAGCTGCTCCATTGCCTTCAACTTTATTTGGTTTATTGGAAAAGGACTTGCTGTCTGAGACTCAAAGCAGCAAGAAGACCAGGAAATAGCCCATTACACACAAATTGAACCTATAAAGCAGCAACAGATGTAAACTCTAGCCAGGGTTCTCAGAGTCCTGTGGTCACCAGCCACAATGTCTTCTACATATCAATAAACTGATCATATATGACTGTTATAAAAGCTGACCTCTATAAATAAGGTTGTGCCATTCATAGAAAACACACAGTGCCCTACACAGAAGTTTCATTTGCTATCTCACACAAAACTTAGATTACTTTTCATTCCAGAAGCATTTACTATTTCATAAACAAACATTTTTAAATGGCATGAAGAAACATCTGAACTGTATGTAATTACCTTTGGAATAATTTCTGAAATAAGCAGTATTTTTATTGATCACTACATTTAAGATGTAAGATTGTCTCCCAGGTCTCTGCTACATTCTAGAGAGTTCCCCCAACCTCCTATCTTCCAAGGTTGCCTGTTTCCATTCTTTCTGCTGGGCCTCAGGGCTTCAGTCCTTTTACCTCACCCAATACCAGATCATGTTCCCCTCTCCCTGCCCCCATCCCCTTCCCTCACAGTTCTTTCCTTCTCTCCCTTCCTCCTTACTTCCCTTCCTCCCTCCCACCTTGTGGTTGCTTTCTTCTCTCTTCCAAGTGGGACTGAGGCATACTCACTTGGATCCTTCAGCTTGTTGACCTCTTTGAGTTCTGTGGACTGTATCTTGGGTATCCTGTACTTTTTCCACGAATATCCAGTTAACAGTGAGTACATACCATGCATGTCTTTTTGGGTCTGAGTTACCTCACTCAGGATGATATTTTCTAGTTCCATCCATTTGCCTGCAAAACTCAGTATGTCCACATTCTTAATAGCTGAATAGTATTCCATTGTGTAAATGAACCACATTTTCTATATCCAGACTTCTGTCATGGGTCATCTGGGTTGTTTCCAGCTTCTGGCTATCACAAACAAGGCCTCTATGAACATAGTGGAACATGCTCCTGTGGAATGGTGGGGCATCTTTTGGGTATATTCCCCAGAGTGGTATTGCTGGGTCTTCAGGTAGATCTAATTCCAATTTTCTGAGGAACCTCCAGATTGATTTCCAGAATGGTTGTGCCAGTTTGTAATTCCACCAGCATTGGAAGAGTGTTCCCCTTGCTCCACATCCTTGCCAACATGTGTTGTCACATGAAGTTTTGATCTTAGCCATTTTGGCTGGTGTAAGGTGGAATCTTGGGGTCATTTTGATTTGCATTTCTCTGATCACTAAGGACTTTGAACATTTCTTTTTTCCTTTTCTTTTTTCTTTTATACCATTTTAATTACATGCAAGGTCAGATCTAGGTTGAGGAACTAGCAATACAATAGATAGTCAAGGAACAAGCAAGACAATAAACACACATAGTCAAAGAACAAGCAAGACAATAAACACAAATAGTCAAAGAACAAGCAAGTCAATAAACAAAGTCCAGTGATCACTCCCATGATCGCTGTTTCTAAGAGCTTATCAGGATGACCAAAATATCTGAGCCAACTTCCCTGTCCTAGCCCAAGGTCATTTTCATGCCTGAAGCATACTTCTTTGTTCTAGCCTAAGATTTAGATTCCTGTCTGAAATTGTGTCTTTGTTCTAGCATAATGTCAGATTCCTGCCTGAAGCCCATTTCCTTGTCCTTGGCCAATGTTAGACTCCTGCCAATCAGCCCCTTTTCTTGTCCTTGGCTAATATGAGATTCCTGCCAAGCAGTCCCAAAAGCTTTCCACATCTTCCACTTTTTATATCATAAACAAGACTGAGTCTGTCTTAGGTCATTCTGATAAGAATGCCTTCTTTACCTGTCGTAGAATATGCATTATCTAAAGCAATGAATTTCTGTCTTAAGTTATTAAGGCTCTGTGCAGAATCTTACCCAACCTTGGCTTGCCAGCCTGTTAAATTAATAACTGTGTCTGGGGGTCCATTTTCTGTTTCAAGACATGTACTTTGGCTGCCAATATGTTGATGTTGTTAAAGACAAGCTTTAACATGATGGGCAGGAAAAAAAGTATTTCCAGACAAAAAGGGCTAGCACAATAAAGCTATATATGCCATTTTTGAAACCTGACCAAATGGAAATACTGTCCACAGGTCATGGATAATTTTATCAGCAGTATTTGCAGCATCAATGCTCAGCAGAGTAAAATTCTTTAAATTCATAATCTCACCATGTAAAGTTAAAACATCCAGAGAGGTGTTAGAATTATGGCAAATACCCTGCAACTGTCTTTAAATTTTTCCCTAATTATAATGACTATCATCATAAACTTTAGAAGTAACACAAATCCATTGGTATTTGGCATGACACTCAAGATGGCTCCTTACTCTTAAACTCAGAATCTCCTTCCAATAATTTGAATAGGATAAAGAGCATCAATCCATTGTTCCCAATGCCTATCTAAATCCTCTTGTATACTCAACACATTAATAACATTTTTTTTTCTAAATGATTAACAGAAGTAGCTGTCTTAACTTCTTGTGTCAAAGCAATTGTAGAAGCAGTGGTGCTAGCAATTAATGTAATTAATGCTGTTATACCATCAATAATCAAGACCACTACCCTCTTGCTTCTGCTTAAAGCCTGGCTCACTTCTTCCAGTACTTGCATGCTTCTTTCAGAATACCAAGGTCCTGATAGAGCCCAGTAACAGACATGCCAGGTCTCAACACACTAGCACAATTAGAAAGTATACAATCAATAAAACTTACATTAACTATTATAAAAGAAACAAAAGTAATTTTAACATGACAATTAAAAAAGCCTTAACAGATGCATTAACACTTGTTTGAAATCCAGATCCTGTCCCAACTTTATCTCTTGCTAACATAACATCATAGAGAACTGCAACTAACTTCCACATATGTCTTTGAAAATGTCCAGAACCAGACTTCCAAATGAAGATTGTTATTCCCAAAATTGGACTGATTTCTAGACCAGTCCAGGATTGAGTCCGAATAACTTGTCACATTTAAGAAAAATACAATAGTCATTATAACTTCTCTTTTTGATTCTCTGTCCCACAAGGTCTAAAATCTTGAGGCAAGGCAGCTTGTCCCATCTGGGATATAGGTAATCAAAGGTGGGTCAGGAACATATTTTCAATACAGCTTCCCAGTCACCATTGTCAGGGCACTCAGCAAGCTCACAGGTCAGCATCATTCTTTGTCCCAATATCGGCCTGTCTCACCAAACACTATGGCAGCCACCATGCTTTTTCAGCATCCTTCAGAAAAAAACACAAACATACCCTCTTCCCCATATTAGATACCTGATTGGGATTATGCCATATTCCAGTAAGTGGATCCTTCCTTTTCACCTAGGCATAAGTATGCCTAGTTGTAGGGTGCCATAGACACTCAGCAGAGAGTTCCTTGTTATCCAAATTTTTAAAAACTTAAAATAAAAAAAACATAATTTAAATAAATTTGTGGTGGGTGAGGATATACTGACCCCTTTTTTATTTTATGAAGATATTGTTTTAAAGTTCCATGGGCCTCTTCCACAATACCTTGTCCTTGAGGATTATAAGGAATCCCAGTAATATGGGTAATATTAAATACTTGACAAGAAATCTCAAATTCTTGACTGCAATAGCCAGTTTCATTATCTGTTTAAATCTGATTTAGAACAGCCAGCATAATAAAATAATGTAGACAATAACTAATTACATTTTTTGTTGCTTCTTTTGTTATAGCAGTTGCAACTGAGAGGGTGGCAATGGTAACATGTACAGATTTTAATTGTCCAAAATCAAAAATATGGGTAACATCCATTCACAATAATTGATTAGGTATGAGTACTCAAAGATTAACACCATTATGTGGTACAGGTAGAAACTGAGAACATTCAGGACAAGTCTTTACAATTTGATGTGCACATCCTCTAGAAATACCAAATTGTTGTCTCAAGCTATTACTATTTTGATGAACCCTTAGCCAGTGCAGTTTGGCCATCAAAGCTTGGTTAAGGTTTATTCTTCCTAACTGAATGTTGAAAGAATTTTCTATTTGGTATTGTCCACAGTATCACCAGGTAAGACTTTTAAGACGTGATGAAGTCAAAATGTGACAATGGATTCATGCTGTTATTGTAAAAGTAAGCTCTTTCAAAAGGGCTCGCCCTCTTTTCTCTTTCTTTCCCCTTCTCTCCTACCATGTCAGATCAAACAGGCCATAGCAATACAATAGTTCCTTAATGCTGAACTTCTCAGCCTCTGAAACTGAGCAAATATATTTCTGTTCACTATAAAAAATCCAGTCTCAGGGACTCTGTTACAATCATACAGAAGGATAGAGACAGGGAAGCTTATTTTCATGCTAATTCTGTATTCTTATTGGCTTGGTCCCTAGGGTGACAATATTGGAAGGTTTTGGGTTCCTTTCAGAAGGAAAACATGGTGGAGGGACTTTGGTTTAGGGACCATGCCCTCAAAGGGACTATAAGGCCTTGCCCTACTTTTTGTTTCTTGGCTATTGAGGGGAAAAGTTTGCTCTGATATCACCATGATATCACAGTTTGTCAGAGGCCCAAAACATGGGGACACTTGATTTTTGGACTGGCATCTCTAAATTCATTTTAAAAAAAATGACTACTTCCCCTCTTTATAAGTTAATTTCATTGCAGTCATGAAAATCTAATTAATACAAAGACTGCTCATCGGAACTTGTAAAACTTTTATTTATGTGACAGAGAAGGAAAAACATGTGAATTGAGAGACAGGATACAATGAAGGAAGTCTAATGGAAATGCGGGTACCAGTGCCATGATGGTACCTACTTATAATACTAGGATTTAGGAAGATAAGAGAGGAAGATTGTGAGCCTGGATTATATTAGGAGATATTGTATCAAAAAATTAAATAAATAAAAATAAATGTGGTTGTGGGTTGCTTGAGTCATGGAGAAATGAGGTAACATTAGAATAGAATTAGGCTTATGAATGCTAAGTTGAAAATAAAAGACTTTGACACTGGAGAGTGAAGCAGGAGAACAGAGAGTAAATCTGAGTTTATGGAAGACTTATATTGCCAAGCTGAGAAGGGTGGCATCAGGGAACTTCCATTAAAACTAGCCTCCTAGGGCAAGTAGTAAGAAGGATACGATGGCGGAAATGAACCGAGAGGGACATTGAAGATGTTTCGGTTAATTTAGGAGAAAAGGAAATGGAAAGAAAGAGAGGGTTGAAAGGTAACATGAAGATTGAAAAGCAGGAATGGAGAAACACTAGAAATGAAGGGATATACAACAATGACTTCTTGGCCAGTGCACATAAATATTCCAGAGAGGAGAAACAAGCATGTGAGAGTAGACCACAGTACGGTCCTCTTCCAAGAGTCTACTGCGCATGTCAGCAAAAGCTGAGCAGCGAGGCTTTGGGAGTCTTTCCAGCAGCAACAGTTTTACTTTCAGAAGCAATGGCTGCCTGCACTGCTTGTTTGTTTGTTTGTTTGTTTGTTTGTTTGTTTATTTGTTTAATAAAACGGCAGGGCTGGAGAAATGGTTTAGCAGTCACAAGCACTTCCTGTTCTTACAAAGAATGAGAGTTTAAATTCTAGCACCCAGGTTAGGCATCTTAAAATTGCCTGAAACAACTCGAGCTCCAAGGCATCTACTGGTTTCTTTTAGCCTCTGTGGGCATTGTCCTCATGTGCTCACCCCGCTGCCATACATAAACAATAAAGTAAAAGAGTAAGATATGCTAACTTATAATATGATAGGATGCTTTATGAATTCTTTAATTCTACAGATAGTAAGCCCCAACACAGATTGCTTAGACTAGTCACTCCTACAAAAAATTCAAACATTTTTTATTACTTCTGTGGATTTCCAGTCGGCAAGTGTTTATGTTCTTTCTTGGATACATACCACTTTGCTGTGCTGAACATAGGTATCGAAAATTATAAATTTTAGCTCCAATTCTGACAAAATATTGTGAAACCATGCATGATTTAGTCATAAAGTTTAGAGGTAGCAAGATCTAAGACAAATAAACAGAGATGGCCCATGAAGACTCTGCCACAGAAAAACAAGGCAAGCAAAGCAAAATATTTTTTGAGTCATGGATGGAGACAGAAATCCAGATAGCAGCAAGAAAGTGATAGGAATAGAGATACTACATTTCTGGGATCCTTTCTAATCAATATTTGAGTATTTACATAATTAATGCCTCAACAAATCGACTGGAAAAGAACATAAAAGCACAGGAAATACCCTTCTCAACAAGACTACGATAATGTAGGCATTCAAGTAAGGCTTAAGAGACTACTACACTAGAAACAAAACCATGATGGATAATGCATGAAAGTATATGCAAAACTCTATGGAAAGATAAACAAAAGAGACAGAACCAAACCTTAACATGATATGACAGACCACCAAATCACAAAGGTAAATAATAAAAGATAAAGAAAGAAACAAAATTATATTAAACACAAGCAGAAAACAATTTAAAGACAACAGGAGGAAGATTATCAATAACAGTTTTAAGTGTAAATGTATTAAATTCACCAGTCAAAAGGTATAGACTAGCCAAATGGATAAAAAATGATCCAATATATATATATATATATATATATATATATATATATATATATACACATGCACACATACACACACACACACACATACATATACGCATATACCTTCTCTGGTAAAGACACTGAAAAGCACAATTTGGCAAATGAGAAATCAAAAACAAAAAGTTAGAGGGATTAGCATCCTCAGACCAGAGAAAGCAAACTCTTTAAATAAAACTATAATAAGAGACAATATTCATTACACATTACTAAAATACTCAGTTAAGCAATAAGATAGAGGAGTTATAAATATATATGTTCATGAAACATAGCTATGCAAATACAGTAAGTCAAATATTATTATAGCTAAGAGAAAGGGAATATAATAAAATAAGAAGCTATCTCTCTTCAGAACATACAGTAAGAAGAGATTCATTTTAGTCCACAACTCAAGTCTCAATAAACGAAAATGGAAAAAAATGATGTAAGTAAAAAGAATGGAAAGCATCCAAATGGATAAAAATTGAGCAATACTCTCCTACAAGACCAGTGGACAACTGAAGACAATTAATAAATGAAGGAAAATATTTCTAGGAACTCATAAAAATAATAATAAATCATATCAAAGTCTGTGGGTTACAAATAGCAAATATGAATAACAAAGGAAGTTCATGCTAATACATCTATATGCCCCAAACAAGCTAACAGGCACCTTTTCCTCCCAAACAAAACATCCAGAAAGAACCTCAAGGCACAGGAAATACCAACAACTGACAAATGGGAACACACAAAACTAAAAGCTCCTTTACAATGAGGGTTGTCATCACTTATGTAAGAAGCAGCCTACAGAATAGGACAAATCTTTGCCATTTATATATCTGACAGATGTTTTTTATCTAGAATATACAGAGGACTACAAAAAATAAAATTAATAAAACAGCTGAACTAAAAATTGGGGTATGGAATTAAAAGAGTTCACAAAAGAAATGCAAATGACTGAGACATATTTCTTTTTTTAATGTTCAATATATTAGGTATCAGTGAGACACAAATTAAAACTTCTTTAAGATCTCACTCAGCCAGAATGGGGGTGGGGGAGAGAGAGAGAGAGAGAGAGAGAGAGAGAGAGAGAGAGAGAGAGAG
>NW_021620660.1:1247010-1275761 GCF_004785775.1 Grammomys surdaster | reverse complement strand
AGAGAGAGAGAGAGAGAGAGAGAGAGAGAGAGAGAGAGAGAGAGAGAACACACCAATGCTGGCATGTATGTGGGGAAAAAGAGGTGGGCATTTATCCATCATTTGTGAGAATACAAACTGTTGCAGCCACTATGGAAATCGGTGTGCAGGTTCCTCTAAAAGCTACAAATTGTTCTACAATATAGGCTAGCTATGATACCCCAAAGACACTTTCCTACTATAGAAATAATTGCTTATCCAAATTCACAGAAACAGCTTAGATGTCCATTAACTGATGAATGGGTTGTTGAAGTTAGGCCCTGGTTTTTCCTTTCAGTTCCATACTTCAAGAAATAAGCCTCAGACTCAAATTATATTTACAAATATTTTGGCTATATAGCTAGACTTTTTTCTGACTAAAAATATCCCATTTATTCTAGCCTACAGTCTGCCACGTGGCTGGTTACCTGTGGTCAGGTACCATGCATCTGTCTTGTCACATCTTTCCTGCCTGGCTCTATCCAAGAATCTCTTCTCTCTCCCAGCTATTCCACCTCTACCTCATGCCTAAGCCATAGGCCATGGGCTTTTTAATTAACAGGTAATGCACCCATACAATACAGAGATAGTTTCTCTGCAATGGATAATGAAAATGTGGTGTATACATATAATGAACTATTCAACTCTAAAGAAAAACGAGGTTGACAGACACATGGATGGAGCTAGAAGTAATTATGCTGAGACAACCCAGGCTCATAGCCAAATGCTGGGGATTCTCTCTCATCTGTGGGCTCGTAACTTTGAATCCTTAGGGATGTATGCTTACACTGGACTAGCCACAGAAAGTAGCAAGGATGGGATGGAAGATTTTAAGAGAAGTAGGAAGGAATAGGGAAAAGAGGGGAATCATGAGGAGGGACAATTAACTTGGAACTTTTAAAAGCCTTTTTCCTAACATAGAAACATATACATACACAAAAGGAATATAAGTGGAGTTATCCTATATCAGGGAAGAAAGTACATGGCCCAGAAGCTACAGATTATCAAATAAAAAGCCTAGTACCAGAAATTGATCATGTCCTTTGAAGTTGTCGGTCAGTGGGGTTCTATAAACCCCAAAGTTTAAAGATTAATGACATTGTTCTTGGTGATCTCTCTAGGACCTGGTTGTAAGGCACTGTTACTGAAGGAAGATACCATGTACTTGATTCATAGATTATGTAGAGACCCAACCAGTGCTGACCTGGAAGCTTCATTTTTACTGGCTAGCTTTCATAGGACTGGGAGGTGTTATGCAAGCTCCTGGAGAAGAAAAACAGTTCACCAATCAGTCTTATTCAGCTGTAAACTCTGAATTACAATAATGACCAGTCTGGCAAGATAGACTCACTTGTGCAATTTGTCCAAAGGTTAAGAGAATAACCAACCACTTTCTCATTGAATTTAAGGATATTCCATAAGGCTGAAATCATGACTGGCACTGTTACTGCAAGAGATACAGTTAGTAGATAACTACAATGAGACAGTATCTCTGGACATGACAGGGTTTTTCCACAACAGTAGCATATTGCAGCCATGACCTCACTGACAAGAGCATCACAAGATCTAGCCAGACATAATCCCAGAATGTACTGGGGAAGAGGGTCTACCAGTAACTGATGGCTGATGGGAGAGGGAGAGTTAGTTTTCTTTCTTTCTTTATGGATGCAACCTCTGAGAGGCTACCTATGCTCCAGCATATAGCCTTGTAACCATGTACATTCTGACAGCACTAAGTGGACTCTGTGAGTCTCACTTAAAATACACACACACACACACACACACACACATACACACACACACACATGCATATGGAGGTTTAGCATGCTCGAAGCACCTTATATGCATGTATGTAGTATACTTCACTGAAGGCTAGACCTACTGCCTTACTTCAGTAATAGAAGTGGTCTCACTCTGAGAATCAGATGTAATCCACCCAGTTTCTTGTCCCCCCTCCTCCTTTTCTTCTTCTTCCTCCTCCACCTCTACCCTTTCCTCTTCTATGGTCCATCTTCTTTCTCCTTCATTCAGTAGCTGTTTTTTGTTTTGTTTGTTGCATCCAACAATTTGTAAGTGTGACCTTTGCTTTAACAGCCAATAGCCATCTTACAAGAGTGTAGAGGGAATTTTCTGCTTCAAGTCTTGATACGGCTTTAGCCGTGGCTGACAATGTCACAGAAGCCTTATAAGGGACCCTAAGTCAGAAGACACAGCTAAATTCTGTCCAATGTCTCACCTACAGAAACTGCCTCACAGCATATGTTACTGTTTTAATCTGTTTAAGTTGTGTGTTATGGAAGCAATTGATAACTAACATGATTCTCTCATGATCTTCAAAGCACAGAATTTTTAGATTTCAACATAGTCACCCAAACACTGCTCTGTTTTCTCCACCAGTGTTCACTTCTAAAAGGTCCAAACACCAAGCCTCCAGTACCCATACAAAAGGAGTGCCCTACTCTGAGCAAAGCCCAAACCTCTGTGTCCATACCAGTGTTTACTCGGTTCCTCAGGCCATTTCTGCCTTGTAGTTTTGGTACAGCAAATGCCCTTTGTATCTGCTTTTACAGTTTTCTAGCCTTGACCTTAGACTTCTTCCCTTCCAACAAAATTTATTTTTAACTTTCCCTAAAATAGAACAGGTCCAGCAGTTCCAAAATGACTACCCAGTTTCAAGGACTATCTGTGATCCTCAAGGCATCCACTGGACCACTGTAGTGGAAGAGTCGAAGTCCAAATGGAAGTCACCAAAGTCACTACTTTTTTCCTGCTTCTGTCCTTTTTATGTGCAGTGTACTCCTTCCTCAGGAGCAGACCACTCAGACCAAACCTCATGATCATAGTGATTTTCAAAAGGGAAAATCCCTCTACCAAGTGGGTGTGTCACATCCATACATCTTAGCAAGCTATATGAAAAAAAATTGCATAGGACAGCACCAGATTAAATAATCTTTAACTTTTCCTATTTAACAGCTTTAAGAAGCTATGATTTCAACAGAAATGTGACAAAGGAGATAGGTAGTGGCATGAAACAAGGTTACTCCTAGGAAATTTTAGGTCTGTTACACTGGATTTTAGGGGACACAACTTAGTCGTCATCAAACTGAAATTTAACAGCGTTTTAGAAATAAAAAGACACATCTACCAAAGACTATGATATTGACATTTTTAATGTAATGGAGATGTTTATGTTGATATGAATGCATCTTTGTACTAAACTGCGTCATAAATCATGATTTGTATTTTATCCCACTTTGTCCAGGAAGTCTTACCACAATACATATGCTTAGTCTGCCATCTCGTGGTAAATGAAGATTCCTACATCATGTAAGATAAACCATAGAGCTGTATTTTATGCTGAAGAGAAGGATCAACAGCATAAACATTACAGGCAAGATTGTTTTAAAACCTGTTGATGGCATGCTCTGTGGTATACGTATTTTTACTTACTTATTTACTTATTTATTTATTTTTATTGTATGTTCACTGGTGATTTTGCCTGTATCTGTATCTGTGTGAGAATGTTGGATCCCCTGGAACTGGAGTTACAAACCTGCAGGGTCTTCTAAAGAGCAGCCAGTGCTTTTAACCACTGAGCTATCTCTCCAGTCATCAGCATTTGTATTTTTAAAGAAGAAAATTAAAAGTTTTTTTAAGCCTTGATATAAGCCTTGGTAAGCTGTTTTGTTCTTAAAATTTTAAGAAGTTTGTTTTATGTCATGTTGCTAAATTATCTCTGGAGTAATAAAGTATAACCAAATGCCTCCCTGTGGTTACGTTACAGGAGCCGCAATCACAGAGGCATTGAGCAGAGGAGTGGACTTATAGCATAGGCACAGGGCTAATACTGCTGTTTTTGGAAAAGAAACTACAAAGCTCATTAAGCAAAACAAACTGGGTCTCTTCCCCTCAAACTATGTAGTGTTCTTCAAACTTACACACACACACACTGGTTTAATAGAAAGGCAGTGTCACATAAGAAGAGAGGCTCGGTTGCCTCCACGGAAATTGATCATGTATCCTTTCAAGATGTGGGTGCCATGACCTCCCCCACTTTGGCAAGCTGAAATTTTTATTTGGTCAATTTGGAATCTGCCAATACATGCACAGTCTGAAGACAGGACTAGTGACTCAAATTTCACCCAGTCAAAAATGACATGTTTACATCACTAAAATGCTCAGTATACTATTCAAGAACACCTGGTTAGGTGATAGGAAAGAACATGTTATGAAGGGATAAAAGCAAACCAATCTCTAGTTCAAATGCTGCCCGAGTTTCCCCACCTGGTGTGAATGTGCACTCTTCAGAGCCTGTAGCACTGATTACAAATGCATATATCATTTGATTACATCAAGGACATATATAGATACATTTATTTGTGCTAGAAATTATGTTAAAATTCAATTGAGGAATGCTATCTACAAATGGCAAGAGATTTGAAGCAATTCAATATTAATCAAGAGTTTACTGGCATGGTGGTGATGGCATACCTTTAATCACAGCACTCAGGAGGCAGAAACAGGTGAATATCTGAGTTCTAGGTCAGTGTAGTCTACAGAGAAAGTTTCAGGACCATCAAGGATACACAGAGACACCTTGTCTTGATAAAACAAACTTCATCAGTCTGGAAATACTTTAAGATGATACATAGAGTGGAATTGTGGAGAAAGAAACATGAGTGAAGCTCTGCAATCCGCCGTCTCTGAGATGAACTAAGTGGTTCACAATGTTTGGGCAGTGTGCTGTATTTGTGTTGAAAGGTAAAATATTTATAGATGCATGAAATATGTTTAAGAAGCTCTCAGAAAATAAACCACTACATGACAAAATTTAGGGTGACTGATACTGTTTTGGAATGAGGGTCAGAAGATGCTAGGGGAGGAAGCTTTTTGCAACCCACTGTGTTTTGAATAATCTGTGTTTAGTAACAACTAGACATCATATATACAATTATCTATTAATATTTATAACACTGGTTACAAGGCCCTGTGAATATCAACATTACAGATGTTTGTGTGCCTTTAAAAATTGTGTTGTATTTGCAAATAACCTATATATACCTTCATATATAACTTAAAGGATTTCTAGATTACTTATGATATTTCACAGATTATAAATGATATGTAAATCATTATACTTTATTGTTTAGGGTACAGTGAGGAGAAAGAAGCCTGCACATGTTTGATACAGATGCAATTCTTCTACAAATACTTGTAATCTGAGACAAGATGAATCTTTGGACATATAACTTACAGAAATAGAAAATGAACTTTGTCTAAAACTTTTAAATTAGAAATGTAAAATAATTTTACATGATTCAATCAAGCAATGTTGGGGGAAAGAAAATTTATTCTCAACACATTATTTTACAGCTGGATATATATTCTTGTAGAAAAATGTTTTCTTAGTATGTGAGAGTCTCTGGTTTCAGTGGCACACGCACATGCAGAGACACACATGCACACACATGCATATGGAGCTAGTTTAGAAGTCATGCTTGCACAGCTTGGCACATGAAATGTATGACTCACAGGCACAGTTGTATGTGAATCAATCAGACACTGTCACTAAACTACTGTTGTCCTACTGAAGTTCTAACTTACCATCTAGCTATAAAACTTCTTAGCTCAAGTTCCTATCTTCTTACCACATACTATCTTTTATGCCTGACTGTTTAAAGTACTTTTTTAATTTACAGTATATTTGCATCATTTGTCATACCATCTTCACTCTTATGCCCTTCCGATGCCCAACTGTCCCTCCCAAATGTATGGCCTCTTCTTTAGCCACTGTTGATATGTATTGCTAGACATGCAGGTAAACAGGAAGAGGCTTTTGGGTCCATTCAGTAGTGTTACCTGTATGTATGTTTCTAGGACTGGTCACTCCATTTTTAGTGGAGTGGGGAGATTCATCCCGGAAGAAGATTTCCCCTTTCTTGGAACTATAAATTGCCTATAGCTCTTCAACTAGGTGTGAGGCCTTGTGAGATTTCACCCATCTACACTGGAATATCAATTACTGTTGGAATTGTTTAGGTCTTGTTTAGGCATCCATGCTGTTGAGACTTCATAGATATAGCTTCCCTGTCATATCTGCAAGGTACAATTTTACCACAGAGTTCCTATTTCTTTGGCTTTTAGAATTTTTCCTTCTTTTCTTCAATGTTTCGTGAGCCTTGAATGTAGGAGTTGTGTTGCTAATATGCCTGTTGAACAAAGTAGAATTGTTTTCCATGAATCTTTAATTTCCTTCACAAACAAGAATACAAACTTGTCTCTTCAATTTTTCAGAATAATATCATTTTGTCATCTACAGACCTGCTATCTAGAACAGAAAACATGTACCCTTGTAAAAAAAAAAAAAATGACTGTGTATGCCCACGTGGCCCAGCCTAGTTCGTGTCGAGGACTGTAGGCTCATCTATGTCTTCTCATCTATATCTAGTATGGGAGAGTCTCTCCCTTTCTCCTCTTCCCCCTCTCTCCCTCTCCCTCTCTCTCTGTGTCTCTCTGTCTCTATCTTCTCCCCTCCCTTCCCTCCCTCCATTCCTCCTTCCCTTCCCCCCTCCCTCCCTCCCTCCCTTGCTTTCTCATTCTTTCATCCTTTCTCTCCCTCACCATGTTTGTAGCTCACAGTATCAACTCACTATGTAGCCCAAGCTGACCTGGAGTTCATGATCTTCTGTCTCAACCTCCCAAATACTGGGATTGTGCATCTGAGCCACCATGCCTGGCTCCAACAAAGGATTTCTATGGCAAGAGACTGAATTATAATTATGGAGAGACGTGGGTCCTGAAACAAAGTATATAAAGTAGAGAATTTCTCTGAAGCTTTAGGCTATACATTTAAAAATTCATCGGATTACATTCTACTGTACAATGAGTTTCTTATTTAGAACAAAGTCAATAAAGATTTCTAACTCTTTCCTCAGAATACTTCATTCCCAGGTTTTTTAATGTTTATTGACATTTACCACACAGTTTCTCATCACAGCATTCCAGATTTAAAAATATCCATGTGAGATTTTTGAGAGCATGGTTTCAATCGTTTCAGTTTAAGCCTTAGTTTAAACCAAACCATCCAAACCCTGTGTGTTACATAGTTACCAATAACTAGAGATGAGCTGGGATTGTGGTCTAGTGGTGAAGCAGTTACCTAGAATGCTAGAGAGATAACAGAATAATATTATCAGCTAAGATAGTACACAATGTATTACATTAGCTCTCCAAATATTCTGCATGTTGAATTCCATCACTGTAAAAAAAATAATCACTCCGACATAGAGTTTTCCTTTTTTGGTAGCAATAGTGGATGAGCAGTGATAGTTAAAGCATCCAGTAGGTTCCTGGTTGACATCAGCTAAGGGATATCCAAAGAGGGATTATATTAAAGGCTATTAATAATTAGAGCTTAATCAATTAAGAGAATTCATGATAACTATTAGATAACAGATTCTTTTATTTTAGCACTGAAAACCATGAAGTATTTTACAATAGAGAACTCAGTAACATGGAGGAATCATTTGGGGAAATATTTTAGCTGGTTAAAAAACTGTCTTGAAACTACAGAGCTTGAGACTGAGTATGCAAGTAGAAAGCAGGCACACATCTGGAATCTTGACAATAGGGAGGGAGAGATCGGTGAGTCTCTGGGACCTGCTGAGCTTTGACTGGTGATAAATCCTTTCTCAAAAAACCAAAAATATAGTGGACAGCACCTGAGAGACTGATAGATGAAATTCAAGGCTGTTCTCTAACTTCAAATTGCAATTGAACACACACACACACACACACACACACACACACACACACACACACTTTTTGTGCTCCATGGATTTATGGTTAGTTAGCTGACAAAATATTAAGCAAAAATTGTCTCTTCTTCCTGTGCTGAGGTTCCTATATGGCAGGCCAATGTTCTGCCATGGAGCAATGCTTTGTCCAAGCAACACTGTTTGTTTGTTTGTTTGCTTTTAAACAGGGTCTCAGTCTGTAGCCTTACCTAGGATTTTCGAGTTGGACTAGGCTTGTCACAGATTTGTTGGTCATATCCTGATTCAGCCTCTCAAATCATGAAATCAGAAGCATATACCACACTCTCAAGTTAGTAATGTTCATTTAATGGGGAAAAAAATTCACAAAAATTTGCCATTTTAATGAAAGTGCTTTAGGGAATGTTGTAAATATACAATGTGAATTAACTCATAGAAAACATCTTGCCTACATGCAAGAAATTACAAACCAAACAGAACCATCTCACAGTGCGACTTAGTGAGCTTCCTGTGGGCTGACTCCAAACAGTCTGTGACAGGCAGTCTCCTGACTCAGTTTTTCAAATTGTTCTTTCAGCCAGTCTTCTGCTTTATTTTACTTAAAAGAGCATAAGGAAACAAATCCACCAGTCTCACTGAGGACATGATGACGTGCCTGGTCAAACAGAACCACCTGAGGGATAGCGGAAGCTTCCATTTACTATTCCATTGACGCAAATAAAAATCAACAACTCCCACCCATTGCTCAGTGCTGTGAATGGTTTGTATTAGTCCGGTGGCTAAAATCAGTGAGAGAGAACAAGAAACCTAAAGCTCTAAGTGAACGGAAGAGAGGGAGTGACACATGCCATTATCCAAAATATATTACTATAGCAACCAAGTGTGGAGCAACAGGAAAGAGAAACTGCCAGGACAATGCAAACCCCATTAGATATCCAAAAAGGACAGGTCACCTGCAGCTACTTTTGACTTCAAGCGTCAGGAGAATAAATAAGAACCAACTCCACTGAGGAAAAACTAGCCAGCATGAAACGGACACTGCGTTCCTCCTATCTTGTGATCTGCAATTGCTGTGATGACTCACAGCACAGCACAAAGGAAGCTTAGTGCTCTCTGAGGGACAAACAGCACATCCAGGAAGCAGAAGCATCTTCTGCTTTCACCAAAACTTGGCCGAGGGCTTACACCCTTGCATTTCCTGTTTTCTCCTTCTTTCAATTAGCTGAGAAAATGAATCTGTTCCTGTAACCCTGGATGACTCACCATGATGGATTCAATTTGGGAGCTTATCCTGAGATTTCATCAAGGCCTGTGCTTGCTAAGCCAAACTGTGAAGGGGACAGGGAGTATGGCCAGGGTCTTTCCGGCATCCTGGAATGGTAGTGGGTGGGGCTGGACCCCAAGGCTGACATTTTTGTTTCTCGTTCTTTCTTTGAAAGGCTAGAAAGGAAAGGCCCCCTTAGCTACTCCTCTGCCTGTTTGAA
This sequence comes from Grammomys surdaster, assembly GCF_004785775.1. NCBI lineage: Eukaryota > Metazoa > Chordata > Mammalia > Rodentia > Muridae > Grammomys > Grammomys surdaster. The sequence goes on along the minus strand of NW_021620660.1, from coordinate 1,266,484 downwards.
CATGCAGGTAGCCAGGCCTCAGGACTGTGACCACTCAGTTATGGAGTTGATCATTGACAACTGGATGCAGTCATTCTTCATGCATTTTACCCCAGTTGAGATTGAATCTTGCACTTAGATCTTTGAAATCATAATTATCTCTACATTTCTTCTCCATTTTCAGCCCACCTATTTGAGTCAAAATAAAAGAGACTATTAAGTGGGTAAAAGGATGTAAGATATTATTTAAGCAAGTTAAATCACTGGGCACCCAAAGACTTCAACAGAGACAAAGTCAGTAATAACAAAAGAAAACAAACAAAAACTATTTGTCTTACTGACCTAAAGACTTGCTTACAACAGTGTACTCATAAGCTCGTGGTGAAATCTGACCCAAGAAAAGGTTCTCAGAAGACTCTGCTCCATGCATATCAAGGGCCAAAGGAAGAAAGGGGCCCATTTTCTTAGAAAACTGAGTGAGAAAATTGTCTGAAGTAGCATAGGACACATTTTTTAGGGAAATATGTGAAGCTACTCTCAGCCTGGAGACAGACAACCTTTGATTTCTTTCAAAACACCTGCTCCTCCCATCCTTCTTCCAGCCCTCTGCAATCCTGAGAGATAGGCCCACTGTTGTTTTGGTATAAAAATTGAATGGTAGTTAAATTCCTTCTTTCTTTTTTTTTAAATTTCTGTTTTGGATATTTTATTTATTTACATTTCAGATGTCATCCCCTTTCTGAATTTCCACTCTCTAGAATCCCCATCCCATTCCCCTTCCTCCTTTTTGCTTTTATACCATTTTAATTACATGCATGTACTAAGGTCAGTCCTAGGTTGAGGGTCTAGCAATCCATAGTCAAGGAACAAGCAAGATAATAAACACAAACAGTCAAAGAACAAGCAAGGCATTAAACCCAATTACATGAACACTCCTGTGATCACTGTTTCTAAGGGCTTATCAGGATGATCAAAGTATCTGAGCCAACTTCCCTGTCCTAGCTCATGAAAGTCATTTTCATGCCTGAAGCCTACTTCCTTGTTCTAGCCTAAAATTTAGATTCCTGCCTGAAAATACTCCTTTATTCTAGCCTAAGATTTAGGTTCCCACCTGAAATTACTTCTTTGTCCTAGCCTAATGTCATATTCCTGCCAAGCAGCACATTTCCTTGTCCTTGGCCCATATCAGGTTCTTGCCAAGCAGCCTCAAAGATTCTCCGCCTCTCCCCCTTTTTTATTTCATTAACAGGACTGAGCCTGTCTTAGGTCATTCTGACAAAAATGCCTTCCTTACCTGTCATGGGATATACATTATCAAAAACAATGCACTTCTGTCTTAGGTTGGTAAGGCTCTGTGCAGAATCTTACTCATCCTTGGATTGCCAGCCTATTAATTTAATAATCCTGTTTGGGGGGTACATTTTCAGTTTCAATCCATGTACTTTGGCTGCCAACATGTTGATGTTGTTAAAGACAAGCTTTAACACGATGGGCAGGAATAAAAGTATTCCCAAGAAAAAAAGGGCTAGCATGATCAAGCTATATATACCATTCTTGAAGCTTGATCAAAATAGAAATACTGGTAGAGGCCCAAGTGACAGGTGAGACATACTGATGCCAGGACAAAGAATGATGCTGACCTGTGAGCTTGCTGAGTGCCCTGACAATGGTGACTGGGAAGCTGTATTGGACATATGTTTCCAACCCACTATTCCTTACCTACACTCTTCATTGGAGAAGCTGCCTTGCCTCAAGTTTTTAGACTTTGTGGAACAGAAAATCAAAAAGAGAAGTTAAAATGACTCTTGTATTGTTCTTAAATGTGACCAGTTATTCTGACTCAATCATGGACTGGTCTAGAAATCAATCTAATACTGGAAATAACAATCTTCATTTGAAAGTCTGGTTCTGGACATTTTCAGAGACATATATGGAAATTAGCTGCAGTTCTCTATGATGTTATGTTAGCAAGAGATAAAATTGGGGCAGGATCTGGATTTCAAACAGGTATTAGCTCATGTGTTAAGGCTCTTTTAATTGTCAAGTTAAAATTACTTTTGCTTTCTTCTTCTTCTTCAGTATTTAATGTAAGTTGCATTGACTGTACACCTTCTAATTGTGTTTTGAAATCCTGTATGTCAGTAATGGAGGTCTACCAACCAGCTTTTGTTTAAGTGCCTTGAGTACCACAGAACCTTGGTATTCTAAAAATAGCTTGCAAGTGCTGGAAGAAATGAGTCAGGCTTTAAGCAGAAGCAAGGGGGTAGAGGTCTTGATTATTGTTGGTAAAACAGCATTAATTACATTAATCGTTAGCACCACTGCTTCTGCAATTGCTATGACACAAGAAGTTAAGGAAGCTACTGTTGTTAATCATTTAACAAAATATGTTACTAATGTGTTGAACATACAAAAGGATTTAGATAGGCATTTGGAAGAACAGATTGATGCTCTTTATCCTATTCAAATTATTAGAAGAAAGTTTAGAATTTAAGGGTAAGGAGCCATCTTGAGTGTTATGCCAAATAGCATTGGATTCATGTTAGTTCTAAAATTTACAGTGGTAGTCATTATAATTAGGAAGAAGTTTAAAGACACTAGCAGTGTATTTGCCATAATTCTAACACCTCTCTGGATGTTTTAAGGATACATAGTGCACTTATGAATTTCAAGAATGCTGCTATGCTGAGCATTGATGCAGTAGATACTGCAGATAAAATTCCTTCTTTCAATCCATTTCTAGAAGCCGTCTGGGAGGAAAGACACACTGTGATTCTAGCCACTCCAAAAGCTACCTACAGATTCTCCTTTGGGTTGAGGTCTGGCACTTACTTAAAGTAAGTGATCATATTTAATCTGAGATTATTGGATCCCCATCATCAGGTTCCAGTGGAAGAATAGACTCATTTTATCATGGAGTTGAGCTCACCATAGGCAGAAAGTAGATGGCAGATGTTTGTGTTACCAAAATAAATAGTGACTTCAATCAAGATGGAGGCCACCATGTGACTTTGCTGGTATCTTGACTAATCTGCTTGCTATCTAAATTAAAATAAAATATGGACTGACCGATGAAGAGAACAGACATGAGATTGGGAAGACTGTAAAGCACAGGAATGTTCCCTTTCTATTTTACCTGGAGCAATAGGGACCTTTCCTGTTCCCTTGTCCTGCTGAGCACTCTCAAAGCTTAAGCCAGGTACTTTCTTACTAGCTATCACTTGTTTAGACTACTTTGTGAGATGTGTTGGAGTCCCACTCCTCTCTGCATGAGAGGAGAGGTCAGTCAACTTTACCATAAATAGTTGGTTGTTAAGCTACTGTGTATCCTTTGTGAGAAGAGAAAGAGTTCTATCTCTCAAGCATTAGGCTCACTGTACTTTGATATGTCCCACACAGAAAAGGTTAAAAGGAACTAATGTAGGAAATGGAAGCATCCATCAAAAACAGGCAGATCAGAAGCAAAAATATCATGACCACATGTGTGTGTGAGGGCTAACAAATCACACCTGGGAACTTACTCTATTGGTACTCAATGGGGTTATGCTTATAACTGACATATATCAGAGTTGCCTCTCCAGACAAAGGGCTGAGAGACGAGGGAAGTCATGCACAATGCTTTATCAATCTTTCCTGTTTATATTTGCTTTACAGATGGGATCAACAATATCTATGGTTTAGCAAAGCTATCAGGAATTAGGACCACAGGAAAACATGGACCATTCGGCTAGCTCAAATCAGGGAAGCTAAAATAAATCAGTATATTCTGAGATCTCCTTCAACATAATCCAGAAATACCCTTCCAGACAGTGAACTAAAGAAGGAAGAATAGAAAAGAACACATGCCACAAAATTCTCCCACTTGCTTTTTTATTACAGATGGAAAACAATATTTCTAAGATTGTCTCTATTCTTTGCCAGTCTATCACCTGAAGCACTGAAAAACTTTAGCATCTCATAGCCTCAAGTGAAAGGCCCTTATCTTGTTTTCAACTAGTCAGGGCTTACACTAAGACTAGCTAGGAAAGATATCAAGTTTCTAATGGTAAACACACATACTTGTAAGAGCTTGATACTGCCTGATTGAGAATGGAGGTTACCACACATCCATGATCTTATAAGATATAAAGATAAGAGAGTAGGAACATTCAAAATCAAGTGTTCTGGCTCTGATGATACTCTAAAGAGAAAAGCTTTTTGGCCCTTTTCAGCCACCCTCCCCAAAATGCAACCACGTAGATAAGATTCTGTTAGACAATTCTGCACAGGTTATAAGGGGAGATTCTTTGATCCAGCCTGTCATCACTGGGTTCAACAACAAGATTCCTGTATTGTGTAAACCACTGGGTTTCCTTTCTCTTCTCTGATACCTGCAAAAGTAACATTTGGGTATACCCAGTTTACAGTGGAATAGATACTTTGAAGTGGATTATATTGGTAAACTTTCATACACTGTTTGAACTCACTGATGATCTGACTCTGGAGATGAGATTTGTCTGCTCCGCTTCACACTGAAACATGTTTGTCTTCTAGCACCCCTTCCCTGGGTCAGGCTATCCCTCCCCCAACTGTCTGACAAGGAAGACAGGGAACAACAAAACAGTCCAAGAGCAAAGACATGTGTTCCCTTAAGAACAGCTGGGGGTAACTGTTCCAATAGAAGTTATTATTGTTTAATTCTTGTCTAACTCATAAAGATGGTTAGAGTAAAAGCCGCTAATGGACTGAGCATCCATGGAGAAGACAGACAGGACTCTGCCTACACATCACTCAACCAAAAATGCCAATTAATGGGGCTTCCTTATATCTGCTGGATGCATCTGCTGCTTCTATCAGCCACCCACACACTCAAAACGAGAAGCATGGGTATGATGGATCACTTGCTGGCCTATAAACTACAAAATAAAGGGCAAAAGAGCTTAGCAACTGGGAAATTAGATCACAGGAATCCCATGGGATAACAGGCAAGTCCAAGAGCCCCTCTCAATCCCCATTCTGCTCTCAAAAAGATCAGTGTAAACAGGATGTAAAAGGAATCCTAAGGTGATTAATGCATGTTACAGAGGTGGGGAACCAGGAAACTTTAAGATAGATAAAACGTTCAAATGCATTGCCTTACCAGTGTAGGCTAATAAGGAGCTATAGGCTCCATTTGCTGGAGGTACTTGGCTGTAGGAACAGATGAGAGATGTTGTGTCTCTCCCTGTCTGACAAAAACCTGCTTCATAAAGCTAATTTTAGACTTTTTTTTTATTTACCAGCAATCCTTCCTTCAACGGAGTCAGCCAGCCTGTGTTGAGCCCACACTTCTTTTTAGGATTTGGTGGTCTACTTTAGACTTAAAATGTGTGCGCGTGTGTGCGTGTGTGTTTTCTCTCTCTCTCTTTCTTTCTTCCTTCCTTCCTTCCTTCCTTTCTTTCTTTCTTTCTTTCTTTCTTTCTTTCTTTCTTTCTTTTTTGAGAGAATACTCCCTCTCTTCAAGGTAATTCTGATAATGTGACAAGGCTTTCACTAGAATGTAAAGTTAGTTTTTTCTAACTATTAGCATTTGTAAAACCCTGGCATGGTTGGGGGTAGGGCTTGGACATAGGGGTAGGGCCCATGCAAAGTGCAAGTGGAAAAGTTTACTTGAGACTTGCAACAATAAATGCTTGCTAGCTTAAAATATGCACATAGGCAATCGTTTTAATTTACCACAGTTGAGTGGTCCATATTCAATTTACCATAGTGGGTGCCATGTATGAATTTACCAGTGAGTACCATGTATGCAGTTTAGCAGAGTGGATACCATATATGTAATTGTAATTTATCACAGTGAGTATCATGTATGTAAAATGGATACGATTACTTTTTAAAGAAATTTTTTAAAATGAAAAGTAGGAAGTGGTAAGGAAAGAATGTTAAAAGAATGTAAAAGTCAAAGTATTTTTAAAGGATTTGTATATAACGGATATAAGATGAATGGACGTGGGCTCAACATGGTGGCATACACCATTAATCCCAGCACTCAGAAGGCAGGTCAATCTCTAGGAATTCTAGGCCAGCCTAGTCTACACAGTGAATTCCAGGACAGCCAGAGATACATACTGAGACTCAAAAAAAAAACATCAAAACCCAACGTAAAACAAAAAAGATAGATGAATGTTTTGTTTCAAAATTCAAACAAAAACAAAATAAAAAAAAAGCCAAAAAAAAAAGCTTAAAACAAGCCATAAAAGATCTGAGTAAGTTATGTAAGGTAGATAAGAGATGAGGCTTAAGAGACAGTGTATGATACAGATATGTTTAAGTCAAACATACTCATCTTAAATCTCTATCTTACTTTATCTGCTTTTGGTAACACAACCACTGACTTAAAAGAGCAAAGATTTATGTCTAATTGAGTTTTATTTAGGTGTTTGATTTCTGCCTGAGCTTTGTTTAAATATTGTACAGTAGTTTAAAGTACCAGGTTGATATAATTGACCTTATGGGTGTTGAATAAACATACTTGGCAGCCTATATTAATGTGGCCAAGGGACTAAAGGGGAAAGTATTTTGCTCCTTGCCTTCAAACATGAACTAAGTCCCAGACAACTGTGAAGCATCTTCAAAATGTCCTTTAGATCTGATAAACAACCTGTTCAGAGAAGTCATGGAGATCACATACTAGGTGAACTCTAGCCAATGTCCATTTTGCAAAGAGAGTGCACACAGATGCAAAACTTCCTCCATGCTTCTAGGAAAAGCTATGGTCAAGCAAAGCCTTTGACTCACTTAGATACAGCACTGGTACAGAAGGTCTAGAGGAGCCAGAGCTTCTCTTCAGCATAAGTGACCTCTGAAGAAACGATTCTCTACTAGCCCTGAGAGCAAAACTAAAACATTAATTTTAGCCAATTCCATGATCTTCAACATTCAACAGGAAAGGATAAATATAAATTAAAATGATTGCTATCTTTCCAGTTCAATGGATCACTCACCTCCAGTTTTAAATCCATATGTGATATTATATAGACATAATATTTTCTCCTTGATAAGGAAATTTTTCCAAGATATAGAACATCTTGACCCTTGCTTTATTCCATATACAGAGGCTACTTACAGCTTAGAAAACCAGGACCAACTTCTTCTACCCTGAGACCAAATCTAAGAATGTATTTACCAACTATGGGAAACAATCAGAAACAAACAAACAAACAAACAAACAAAACCAAAAATTAATGGTTTACATTTCTTTCAGATTGTCAATTTGATGCTGATATATTTTTGTGTTTTCTATAAGAACAGAATCCGGATTGGTTTTGCCCATAGAGTTAACATTTACCAGGTGTTATTTTTCTTTATGGTCAGGGACATCTATTGCTGGAAGGGCACCACTAATGAGACAGTTGTTTAATTAAATTCTTTTGTGAAGTTTGTAGGCATATGCTCCCCTATGGGAGTCTGATGCAATTGATGGTTCATTGCCGTTAAACTTTGATATGACAAACAAAACTATGTCAATCTAGATGTAGAAAAAATGTTTTTACCATATCCCTCAGTGTTCTCTATGAGGTTGAGGTGGGCAAAACCCAATGACTGACCTTCAAATTTAATATGGCAGGTGAAAAACCCCTCAAACTCCTAAACCAGACCAATAATTACTCCATAAAACACATCTGCAGAAAAGGGTGACAATACCAATGACAGTGAGTATCAGACATATTTTGGTTGGTTCTCTTCACATTGCTCTGACATGGGATGAGATGGGATGCATGACTCACTGGATTATCCTTTTGGTAGGACTGCTATTCTTACTTCATGTATTTTATAGATGTTATGTCTAGTATTAGAACTATCCAAAGAAGGCATCCCACTATTAAATGACTATCCTTCATCCTGGATCCCTTGTCTCAACCTTTTACCCCTTAAATCAGCATGCCTGGGGACATCTTGATTATTGATGCAGAAAGCTGCTATAGAACTTCTTCCCTAACAGCAGATAAAGCAACCTATGAGAGGAGAAAATGGGGGACTGAAATAGACAGACCTTGGGCAGGTAAAAAGACAGGGAAAAGAGAGTCTAGGTGGATTAATGTATTTTCCACTTAAAAAATTAAGATGGCTGGCTTCTGCTTCTTCTCCCCCTGCCCCCAGGAAAAGACTTGATATGCATTCTCCCACTGGCAAGAACTGTTCCATAAGAATTCGACATTGCCTGTGGGGTTAAGAGATGAACCAACATGTTTTCCTGACTTTGCCTAGATTATCCAAGTCCTTGTGATAGTATAAACCAGCCAGTTCTGAAGGAGGAAAGGAACTTATACCATCTCTAGAGATAAAAAATAATTTTGTCTCTGTCAGACCAACTGAGATACTGTACTTGGGTGCATGCCTCACTGGGAGTCTGACTTTTAGCACACTTGCCTGTGCACGTTTGCTTTCAGTAAAACTTGGCTGGGCATGAAGACCTTGCTTTTTCCCGATGTTTTATTATTTGATTTAGTGGAGAAAAGGAATCTTCCTACATCTCTGTAGGACCTCAGCATATGAAGTCAATTATCGTATATTACTGTTGGGAGCCGCATACGCCATTCGACAATGGCGCGGCTCCCTGTGGGAGCCGCATACGCCAATTGTCAATGGCGCGGCTCCGTCAAGAAGCCGCATTCAAAGGCGCGGCTCCATGAGGGAGCCGCACTCAACGGCAAGGCTCAGTCAGGGAGCCGTGAGGTAAAGTGCGCCTGAGTAAGGCGCACTGGTTCCCTGCCTCTCAGCCCCGTGAGGGAGCCATGAGGTAAAGTGCGCCTGAGTAAGGCACGCCGGCTCCATGCTTCTCGGCTCTGACAGAGCCATGAATGGGAGCGCGCATGCGCAGGGCACTCCGGCTTCCCGCGCTCTGGTTTTAGTCAGAGCCCAGCCGAATGTGCGCATGCGCAAAGGACAAAAATTAATATGCTAATTAAGCCTAACTCCAAGAGCACTCTAAGAGCCAATGAGAAACTAGTATGCTAATTAGGCATCATTAAGGAGCCAATGAGCATGCAGTAAGTGCTCCCAGGACTCTATATAAGCCCATGGGTTCTGGGGCTCTGGGTCCTTCGCCACTACCATCTAAGAGAGCTGTAACACCATCTAAGAGAGCTGTAACACCATCTGAAATTGCTGTAACCAGTAAATTGCTGTCAGAAGAATCCTGAAGTGTGGCGTGTTCTCCTTTTCGGCGAGGCGGCGCGTCACATATTACAAGCAATTAGTTATATTCAGTTACTTCAAGGAGTGCTATCCTACAGCTCTGGATGACCTCAACACACAGAGTCAATGGTGTATATTATAAGCAATTGATTAAATTTGCTTGCTTCAAGTTACTTCCTCAGTGAAAATGGCCATGAAAGTTTGTTTCTCCATTTTATAAGAAGTATTTCTACATCTACATCACAATGAAAACAGTCTTCTTTTTTCTGTTTTTTTTTGGGGGGGGGAGTGTTGGCATGCACCTTATAAAAACATCATGTGTAAAGTTAAATCCAATTACTTTAAAGATGAAAAAAAAAAAAACCCAAACACCCAAAGCAAAACAATTTGTGGGTTAAGGCTCTGATTTTAAGAAAGAATATAGAAGAGCTAAACAGATGGCTCATCAGCTAAGAGTCTGAATTGTTCTTGTAAATCAGAGTTCAGTTCCCAGTGAGCCTAATAACTACTTGTACCTCCAGGTTAAAGGGATCCTCGTGCATGTGTTCCTGCACACACAATTAAAAGTTCAGTTTTTTAAAAGAGTGAATATGGCAATCAACCAAAGTGCAAATATTATTAAATGACTCATTTATTCATTATAATATCTTTAATATACAAACAACCTATCTAGTTTAGAGTTAAGGAAATGGAACACAGAGTTACTCATTTTTGCAATGTTTAGTAACAGTTTTCTGGTTCCATGATGGATGTTACTTCTTTATGACCACATTAACTTTACAGAGCACGTTGTGTTTAGATGCAGAAACAACCTATGATGATGCTTCACATGACAAAAACAATTATACACAACTTGGTTCTGCACTCATCTTTTTGGCTAGGTTCCTTATGACTACAATTTGATCTTGAATTTCACCATCTAGAGAATCAGGACAATTGTCAGTGACATATTTAATTTTTCCCATAAAAATGATGGTTTTCATTATAACCATTTAAATACTTTATATCATCCTTTATATCATCCTGTCTTGCTCATATAACTGTCTCTTTTAATGTATCACTTTTATAAACCAGACCTCCCTACTGAAAATTCAGCAAGCATCAATTTACATTATATATTTAGTATTGATTAATATTAGGCAGTGATACTTTTAGCTATGATAAAACACTACTTTAGGTGGGTTATGATGATAAGGATTAAGGGGGTGCCTTTAGTTGACAGTTAAAACTAGCTGGCCTCCTACCACAGCCTACCAAAGAACTGGAATGATAGGTTAAGTAAGCTCTTTCGGCATTCCTTAACCCAGTCAAATGGACAATCAAAATTAACCATCAAATAGAGAATAATGAAAATGAACCCTTATTTTCAAGAATCAACTCAAAATGAATTAAAGGCTTACTGATATGATCTAAAGCTACAAAAACTACCACAAGAAAACACAGGGCTAAAGTTCCCTAGCAGTGTTCTATGCAGAGCTTTCCCAATCACTGGAAGCAAGGCAGGCAGATGGAACTATGAAGAACAGAAAAATTCCCCTTACAGAGGAAACAGCAAAGAAATAACCCAGATGGGAAGCTTGCATTTTCAGCCTTTGAAGTAGGTAAAGAACCAATATCTAAAATAGTCAGCTAGGCAAGATGGCTCACACCTATAATGCCAGTATTATATTATTGGGAGGCTGAGCTAGGTTTGGTGTCAATTTGATGCTTCCATTTCGGAATGAGACCCTGATTCAGAAAATGGAACAACAACAACAAAAGCAACAGCAAAAATCAACGAACTCAAATCAACGAACTCAAACTAATGAGAAGAGAACAGATATTATTGCATATAAATGGGCAAAGGATTTGAATATGTATTCTTCAAAAAGAATAGAAATGGTTAGTAGAGACATAAAGAAAATATCACCCATAACCAAAAAATGCCAATTAAAATTACAATGAGATAGAGATATCATCTAGTATTTATTATAGTGGCTATTATAAAAAAGAAACTTGGAAAGGGGATAACATTTGAAATGTAAATAAATAAAATATCTAATAAAAGAAAAATAAATAAATAAATAGATAGATAGATAGATAGAAAAAAAACAATCCACTGTAGTTCTAAAAGCCACAGACACACATTTCTGCATAACCTGTGAATAATGTTTTATGAACCTAAGAAACTATGTCAAGGATGATTTATTTTAATCTGAGTATAGAACAGAAAGCATTTATATCAATATCCAAGTTCTATATTTAGCACATCTGTTATACCATGAATGTGGTAAGCCTAGCAATGCTATGTTTAAAAAAAAATCTATAAAACCATCCAAACTAATAAAACATAGGAAAAAAAAGTTTGTATAGCAAATAGTAAGCACAAGTACATCTAATTACACTTAAAATTGTTTGAAATAAAATATTTCATTAATAAAATTACAAATACAGTAGCTGTTAACTGAAGCTTTCCTTTTCAGTGCATGTTCCCCAGACCCAGTATTTCCTGTGAGACTCCAAGATGTCCTTCATTTCTAAAATGGCATTTCCAAAATGCAGAGTATCTGCATATTACTTAGAAACATCCTTCTCCAACATTTGATGTCTTCTTGGCCTACTTTAACACTGATAAAATATAGACACAAGCTAAAATGTTGTCACAACAAGAACAAAAGTCTGCAAATGTTTAATATGACATCTTCCCATAATACGTTCGATTCAAGGGCAGCTGAATCCATGATGTGGAACCTGTGCCTCTCTGGATGGCAGCTGTTTGCTTTGGAAAAATCCTGCCTTGGAGTTTTCTGTTGCTAGGAAGGCAAAAGAAAAAAGTGACTCCAGTTAGCAGTCGGAGTAGCTTAGCTCATGGTAGTAGGCATTTGCACAGTAGTTTCCATCCTGGTGGCTTCCTGAGCAGGCAGGACACACTGTGAATAGAAGAGGTTATCCCCAGGAAGTAGAGAGAATCTCACTACACCTTTACATCAGCTTTCTCTGGATGTTGGTCGTCTCCCTTGTCCTCTGCTTATGCTTCAGTACTCTGGCTATCTTCTGGAATATCATAGTCTTTTGATTGCCTTTTCTTTTCCCAATGTATAGTAAAAATGTGTGTGTGTGTGTGTGTGTGTGTGTGTGTGTGTGTGCATTAGCTGCAAGATGCCTGTGTTATTGTTAACCCACTGAGTACAAGACTTGAGACAACATAGAGATTTGTGGAAGTAGTCAGACAGCTGGAGCCTCCTCCTGACTTTTCCTTTCTGTTTCTGGAAAAAGGCAGGTTGTACCAACAGATTTTCAGTTTTGTTTGGTAGAAATTGATGAAGACTTTCTTCCAATAGAAGTCTGGACAATGTTTACATTTTTCTAGTTAGAGACAGGTTTCTCTGTAGGTAACACTCTGTAGTAACTGGACTTGCCTCCAGTGTGAGGATCATAGTTAATGAAAGACAGGTAACTTTTATGTTCTGGGAAGCATTGAAGATCTCCTGTTGGATAGTGCCTCAATGCCTTAAAAGCATGTCCAAATGTTTGATCCAGGTTGTACAGCTCAATGCAAATCATCCTTTATTAATTAGCTGAGGCATCTGTTTGAGGATGAAGTTCAGTGGGAAAGCACTTCCTAGCTTACAGAAAAACTCTAGGTTTAATAGCAAGTTCAGAACACTCATGTCCACAGCAGATAACCATGCTCCTTCAAGATCAAATGTTTGTAACAAAATTTAGTGGTTTCCTTTCTCTGTTTCCCCTTCTATTTTGCCTTTCTTTATAATTTTTTCCTCCATTTCCCTTCCCTCTCCTCTCCTCCCCTTCCCTTCTCTTCCCTTTCTTGTGTTGGGGATGGAGCCTTGTAACACATGATTGACCTGTGCTCTGTCACTAATTTATATCCTCAGCCCAACATAAGATAATTTTGTATATAAGTAGAAAGATTTATAAAGAGTTTAAAAATAAATATTAAAAGATGTCTTAGAGATACTGTCTGGATTGTCAGTCTAAAATCTTGAATGAATACCTTCTCAGTCCCTTCGGCACTGTAGGCCAAAATCAAGCTAGGAAATAAAGAGTCCTGGCATTAGGCAACTATGAAGCCCATGCAACTAATTAACCGCATGTATCTTCAAGTGACTGTAAATTCAAATGTGTTTATTCAAAACAGAAAGAAATATGTGACACATTTGCATGTAATCACAATGAGGAAAGGAGAGCTGACTGTCTTCAATTAGTAATCTAGTTAAAACTACACCTAAACAAATATTGGCTAAAAACAATGAAACATAGTTTAGTTTGATAGTACTAAAAAGGACTAGTATTTTTAAACCATCAATCTAATCCAGAGAAATACTTTTAAGAACTACTGCTTCAGAAATAGTATAGTGCTGATTATAAGGGCTTTAATCCCAGCATTGAAGAGGCAGAAGAAGGAGGATCTTTGTGAGTTTGAGGCCAGCCTCATCTACATTTTAAGTTCTAGGCTAGCCAAGGCTAGTAGTGAGACAGTGTCTCATAAAATAAAGCAAACAACTCCAAATATAGAATGACCACAGTGAAGCCTGATGCTGCAGCTTTGTTTCATCAGACAATCCTCCAGTGACGACACTTCCTCTTATAACACTCTGTTCATCTAAGCTTAGCTGGTGAGGTGTGAACATGTGTGTGTGAGTGTGCGATGAGAGAGAGAGAGAGAGAGAGAGAGAGAGAGAGAGAGAGAGAGAGAGAAACCAATACTTACTGTGGGCAGAGAAACAATCCACCAGAGGCAAGAAGAAAATCCACTTCAATATGATTAGTTATCCCACCTGATTCCAACCTTTAGAGTCTGACACCAGGCAGTTTATTTTAAACATATCTATATATGGTACAATTTTGGAAACAATATCTGGTAGCAATGATCCCAATCGAACACATAAAATCAAGCTTGAGGACTGACTACATAGAAACTACTTTGCAAAGCACATGTGACCTATACCACAAAGATGGATTCTATAACTTAAAGGCGTAGGATCTAGTAGAGTCTCTGATCAAAATAGTGTAGAGGTCAGTAAGGTATTCAGTCCATGTGTTCTCTCCCCAGTGATGGGTTCTATTGACTGAGAAGAAAAGCTAAAGCTGAAGGTCAAGGGAGGAAGGATCTGGGATACGCATAGTAGTCTGGGAGACTCGGGTGTGGACTGGCCCTACAGATAGCACAGGCTATAACTACATCCACTAGGTGGAAAACAGGTACGTGTCACTTCTATTGAAGAAAGCAGCCTGTGTGCTTAACATTTCCAGTTTCCCTGGTGCTCAATTGTGAGCTCCTGCCCTCACAGTAAAGTCTCCTAAGAAAAATCAGTAATGGAACTTTGAGGGACTGTTTCCAGATGGGCCCCACGAGAATCTCTGGCCGGGCAGAGGACAGGGTGCGATCAGCGGCTGTCTGAGAGCAACCTGGGATGGGTGGTGAGCAGGCAGGGAGAGTTCACTGCTACACTGCCCCAAAACCGTGTCTCAGCGCCTCTAAGGCGGTGGAGAGGGGAAAAGTGTTACAGCTCTTTGAAGTGTGCAGGCTGGCTGACCACGACAAAGCTCTCTGACAGCAGGAAGGATCTCACACACACATTTACTTTTGAGCTTGGCCAATATATACAGTTTTTGGGGTGGCAGCAGGTAACCCCCATTGGCTTGGTCTGAGAGCTTGGGAATGCCTCATCTGCATGAAGGTGCTACTCCTATGTGATCACTGGCCATGGACCTCTCTGTGGGAGGGGCTGTGGGATGCTGAAGCTAAGAGAGCCAGATAACTTTGGGACACTCAAAGCGCCTCCCGTCCAAATGGCTTTCTTCAGACCAAGGTCCGGGGCTTCCAGAGCTTTCTACCAAGCTTTCTGGCCTTTTCTCATAGCCCACTGCCCCACAGAACTTTCTACTATTTATAACATATTTATATTATTTATACTATTAAAAATAACCACCATTTAGAATGAATACAATATGTCCTTTTCAATAAGTAACAAGAACTATTTGGTAGTTCTTAGTCATAGAAAAATAGAACTCAATTAGAAGTAAATAAAAAATAATTCATTTAAAGAATATAAAAAATTATTTTATATTCTAAAATAATGATATCACTACCTGTTTGTAAACTTGAATATTGATGGTATGTTAGGTTCCCTTTAAATGTACATCTTAGAATTATTTCATTTGTAGAAACTAAAATAGGAGGAAAGAGCCACTGATTGAGGAAAACCTTGTTCACATAACAATTCCATGTATCACTTGAGTTTGAAGTCTGGGCTACATTAGGTGTGTGCATCTATGTAAAAGTGACACCAGGACAAACCTTAGGGGTCAGTCAGAGCTTACATTTCATGGGAGCAATAACTCAGTATCCAAAATGCTGTAGAGAACTGAGGAAGGGCAGGAGCTAGAGCCAGACCTCTGGAGTGTTTTGGCAGTATTCTCTTTTATCTTTGTACAAAGAATAAAACAATTATACTAGGTAACAAATGCTCATCCTGATCCACAGTGTCTGTTAGTTCAGGGTCACTGGGCCTTTGCTTGTCCTGTCCTGAATTTCTATGGTTGGCAGTGCTTTACTGTAAAGCACTCCCCCAAAGTGACTGTTCTGCCTCCAGCAATACTGGCCTTTCTTTGTGCTCCCACTATTTGAGCACTCCCACCATGTCCTTGTCCTAAGTGGTTAGTTAAAAAAAACTTGATCATGAGACAGTTGCTAACTCTGGCCACCTATATTCAGAGACTATATGGTCCTTGCCTTGTCTGACCTCGTCATTCTTCAGCTGTGCTGATGAGTGTACTGACCCAAGAATTCCCAGAAAAACAGCTCTGGGGTGAACCTGGCCAGGCCCATTTCTGTGCTGTAAGAATACACACTAAGGGAAAAAAAAGACCCTCTAAAAGAAGTAATCAGTGTAATTAGAAAACAAAGGTCTTAGAGAATAATGTAAAGTGAATGCATTAATGAAGAAAAAATAGAAAATCAAGACTAGGAATGCAACAGTTTAGTGATGCAGCATTTGCCTGGCACATTTGGTATCAAGAGTTTGATTCTCAGCAATGATAAAAAGGGAGAGGAAACAAAATAACACACTCCTTTAGCTGAGTACTGTGCCATATGATTGTCTTCTGAGTACTTTGGAGGCTGGGGTAGGAAGGTTATAGTTTTAAGGGAAATGGGGAAATGGACCACATGGCAAGCAATTGTCACAAAAGATGGATCACACACACACACACACACAGAGAGTAGGGGTTGGGGGAGAGAGAGAGGGACAGGGACAGGGACAGGGAGAGGGAGAGGGAGAGGGAGAGGGAGAAGGAGAGGGAGAGGGAGAGGGAGAGGGAGAGGGAGAGGGAGAGGGAGAGGGAGAGGGAGAGGGAGAAATTAGCATCTGTATTTGGTTCCATGGGGGGCACAAACCAGCCCAACTGACAAAACTATCCTAGCCTCCCTTTCTATCAGTATTTAATACAGTGTATTTAAATGCTGTAACTTAAAACAACTCAAAGCTTGCTGTGTTGGAGGGAAGAAGAGAGGGAGGGAAGTAGGGAGGGAGGGAAGTAGGGAGGGAGGGAGATAAACAAAGAAAAAGATTCCAGGGCCTTCACTCATCAAATCCTAATTAAAACACTTTGCAAAAGGCACATGATGCAGAGGAGCCAGAATGTATACCTGGTGGCATCAGCTATGTAGCAGAGGTAGGAGTCATACTGAGGCAAGCCTGTGCAGAGGACACAGTCTTAATTCCTTCTCCAAGTAAGAATTGGTGAAAATCAACACGCTGCAGGGATCAGTATATATAATATGGATGGAAGCAAAATCCATGTTCTTATAGAACATAGTGCCTGTTTCTTTGTCTGCTGCCTACCTGCCTATATGTCTAGCTGAAATGTAGAGTCTTCATAACTCCCAGGCTTATTTGGAATTCCTTCTACCTCAGACTCTCAAATACCTGTGACCGCAGGTAAGCACTTGTAGAGAGAGTATCTTGTGTATTGTATGGATTCATTACCTATCAATTAAAAAGTCTATAGCTTATAGCTTAGGCAGGAAAGAGAGTTGGGGCATCTGTGAGGCAGAAAGGATTCTGGAAGGGATCCAGAAGGAGATTCACAGGGAAGAAGTGACCAGCGTAGGTAACCAGCCACATTGCAAAACGTAGGCTAGAATAAACGGGATGTTTTAAGTTATATCTAGTCAAGAAAGAGCCTAACTATATGGCCAAGGTATTCATAAATATATTTTGAGTCTGAGTCTTATTTCTGGGAGCATGGGGCTGGAAGGAAGAACCAGGTATAACTACAACAAGCACCATATGTCCAGCTTTCTTGTTTTCTTTAAAACAGACATTCACTCATAAGTAGCTCTGTTTGTTTGGTGTTAGGACCTGATAGAGAAGGTTATTATGAATACAGTAAACAGAATGAGTCTCGAAAGCTTTGAGTGGTGATTCAGTTGTAAATCCTCTTACAAGTACTTTTAAAAAAAAAAGAATATCTTTGCACATAGCCCACAGAATCAGTGGACCAGGCCTCCTGAGAACTTGAGAGATCAGAGAACCTGTAGGGGTCTGACCTAGGTATTTAATCTATTCTATGGCTGACTAGCTTTGTGTTCTTGTGGGATTTCTAACAGCAGGAGTGGGGGCTATCCCATATTCTTTTGCCTACTTGTAGGACTGCCCCCTCTTCCCCTTACTGGGTTGCCTTGGCCAGCTTTGATATGATGGGATATGCCTGGTTTAGTTGTAACTTGTTATGCCATGTTTGGTTGATGTTCCTGAGAAGCCTGCTATCTTCTGAGGGTATGAGGGGGTAGGGGGTATGAGGGATAAGGATGGAAGGGGTGGGAAAAGGCTGGGGGAAGGAGAGAGAGGGGAAAATGTGATCAGAATGTAATATATGAAAAGATAATAAAAAAGTTAACAAGAAAAGAATGTCTTTGTTTTCAAAGCCATCTGTCAATAGAACCAGCTAAGTAAAACTGAGGCACACAAGGAAGGAAAGCTCCATGCTGAAGGTCAGTAGTAATCTGTACATTGGCATACAAGGGCCACCCTCAGACTTAAGCTCTTGAGCTCTTAGGAATATGCACCTTCAGTGCTGGCAGTTCTAGGAGGCCCAAGAGGACACTACTCAGGAGCAGCTGTTTGTTAAGCTCCCTCCAACTTCATTTGTAGCTGCTAAAATCAGAGATTCTGTATGTCCCTGAGGCAACTGTCTCTACATATAAATGCCATGACCTTTAGACACCGTGAAGGATACTCAGACCATGCAGCTACTCAAGTCAGAGCTTCAACTCAGAGCTATGAACTGGTGCTAAAGCTACAAGATCTAAGAAAGAATACACAGAATAGAAACCACCCCTCATCAAATCAAAGGAGTTTAAGATAAAGAGACCCTGAGACAGAAGGACAACCTGAAATGTGTCCTTCCAGCAAGCAAGGTCATGTTCAAAGAAAAAGCGGTTGTGTCAGTGCCCTGTGGACAAGTTTACATTGAGCCTCCATGGGAGTAACAACTGTAAATGATAACAGTCTCCATGTAAAAATTCAAGTCCTTAGTATCTGAGAAAGAGCTGAAAGGTGCTTGTTTCAGAAGAATTAGAAAACTGTCATAGTAAATTATCTATGTACAGTTGGTCAGTGGATACAAGAATTCCAGTGGGAGGCTATTGGGAGAATGAGACTTTTAGTGGTCAAAAGGAAGTTTTAAAAGTTTCCCTCTACTAGCACATCTGCCTATAATCAGCTAATCCTTTGCCCGATCAAGTTTCTCATCAGAAATCACGAGGAAGTTGACACTGCATGTTCCTGACAGGATGCAGAATGAACAGCTCATCATTTACAGAGTGTTCTTGGCAAACATGTTGAGGCTGATGACAACTAGCCTTTACCCAGATCCTCTAGTCATAGGAAATACTCCAACTAGGGGAGTAGGTTAGAAGAATCCACAAAGAATCAGACAAACCCCGAATACACATCATTATATATTTGTCCAAAACAATAGAAAACTAAGCTAAAAGTGAACACTAATATTAAGCATGGAATCCAGGATTTGCTATTAATTTTATCAAATGCATCACTTCACGTCCCATAATCTTCATATGAATAGTAGAGACAGGGTATATATGGTAACTGTATGCTTTGTGTTCATTGTCCATAAACAATAACTACTCAAAATGGTAAAGTTTACTATCTAAAACAAAAGCAATCGATTGTTTTTCCCACTCATTTCAGCCAGTTTGAGATGTTTTCAGTATTATGAGGATTCTGATTGTTTTTGTTATAGTAACAATACAGTCCTCTGCAGTACTGGGGCACGGCAGCAGGAGTGTGAGGGTGTGCAGTCCTCTGCAGTG